>NC_044040.1:215912753-216212753 GCF_901765095.1 Microcaecilia unicolor | reverse complement strand
TTCCTGCGGGGTTCCCGTGGGGATGGAACCAGTTCTGCGGGGTTCCCGTGGGGACGGAGGCAGTTCCTGCGGGGTTCCCGCGGGGATGGAGGCAGTTCTGCGGGGTTCCCGTGGGGACGGAGGCAGTTCCTGCGGGGTTCCCGTGGGGATGGAAGCAGTTCTGCGGGGTTCCCGTGGGGACGGAGGCAGTTTCTGCGGGATTCCCGCGGGGATGGAACCAGTTCTGTGGGCTTTCCATGGAAGTGTAAGCTGCACCTGCACCAGCCTCTCATCTACCGAATACCAATTTATTTGAGTGCTGTCTCCTCCTCCTCCTCCTCTTCTTCCTTGCTTTAACAGCATAAATGTGGAAAGTCTTCCATTAAGGAGGTGGTAGAGTCACAAATGATGACAGAATTCAAAAAGGCATGCTAACCTTAAATGGCTGCATGTGTGCGGATATGTCAAATGACACTTAGATGGCGACTCTGGCTGTGATGAATTAGAGCTGATACCTGGCAGACATATATGGTCTGTGTCTCATACATGGCAATCTGGTGTAGGATGGGCTGGAAAGGGCTTAGACAGCAACTTCAGTGGCTGGAACATGAGGACAGTGCTGGACAGACTTTTACGGTCTGTGTCCCACAAATGAGAACATGAATAGGCTGGAGTGGGCTTTGATGGCAACTCCAGCAGTTGGAACATAAGGATGGGGCCAGATAGACTCCTGTGGTCTTTGTTCCAGAAACACGAAAGAAAGACCATAATCAAGTATATAATATCACACTCGTTGATTTAATGATGAATTGATCATGAGTGTGACTATTGGGCAGAGTGGATGGACAGTTCAGGTCTATTTGCTGTCACTTACTATGTTACTATTAATCCTCTTTGCTCCCAGGCTGGTGCACAGACCTCAGCTCTGACACAGGCACGAGAATCAGTTGTCACCTGACCTACTGGCGTGTGCATGTGGCGACCTCTCAGCACACACTGCCAGTGAATCAGAGACAAATCTTACATGTGCGCACCAGAGTGTTCCAAGTTCCAACTTCCGTTCCTTCCTTGCCTACAGTGCTGTGGCTCAAATCCAGAGAGAGACTGAGGGAGCTGACTGGAACTTTCTTTTTTGTACTATTAAATTCTTACGGGGATGGGTGGGGATGGGTTAAATTCTTGCGGGGACGGGTTGGGATGGGTTAAATTCTTACGGGGATGGGTGGGGATGGGTTAAATTCTTGCGGGGATGGGTTAGATTCCAGCAGGGACGGGCGGGGATGGGTAAGATTTCTGTCCCCGTGCAACTCTCTATTCCAGACTAATTAGCAGCAGCATACAATGGGTTAACTTCTCAGTTATCATGCCAGAACATTTCAAAGATAAAGCTGTTATGTTCAACTAATTCCTCTACTTATTTTTACAGAATTAAAAGCAAAATAGTTTCAATGTCTGCTCCAGCTCTATGGTGACCAATGTTTGTTTTGAGAAGCAGACGAGCCATCTCTTACTACATTATGGAGTACAAGAATCCAGGAGCTACTTGGTGGGGGGGGGGGGGGGGGGGGGGGGAGGGAAGAAGAGCTGAGGAATGCAGCTGGCAACTATTTATTTTATTTATTTGTTACATTTGTATCCCACATTTCCCCACCTATTTGCAGGCTCAATGTAGCTTACATAGTACCGGAGAGGCGATCGCCAACTTCGGTATGACCAAATACAATATGAATCCCAGCGATACAATCACAAGGAGAAAACCCACTCACCCCCCCCCCAACCAATAAAAATGACTCAAATTCACTGGCAGAAACTCCAGAAGATGTCCTTATGGCTAAAGATCTTTCAAGAGCTTTCATTTTAAGTTATGTCCACATGGCTGGCACAGATTCTACGGTTCTTGCTCTGTAGGCACAGACTGTCCTGAACAAAATCTTTATTCAATAAAGTTCGATAACTAGAAGATTAATTTTAGGCTTATTTCACACACTAGACCATTGATTTAATTGTTGTGGTTTTCAACCTGGTGGATACAGCAGCTAGTTGACAATCAGGGAAGTAAAAAAGTACATAGACCACTCCTATCACTATTACTACCCATGACTTTGGGTTAAGTGTTTTATGTTCCACTGGATCCTCTGGGTCAGGAACTAACTATCTGAACTGTAACTCACCTTCAGCTTGAGTTTGAAAAGGTGAGGAATATCAAATCAAAATCCAAGAAGCCAACTGAAGAACTGAAGGCAACACCCTCCCTTGAGACTAGCTAAAGTACAGTGACCACAGCTCCCTCAACCCACCAATTGGTAAGGTCAGCTCTATCGGATCTACCGATTGTTTTAAATTAGATCTGGATCAAGGTTCGGGAAGACCTGCATCACGGTAAATGCTTGGAAGATAGACAGGGGAATAGATTGCGCTTCTTCAACCCATCATCTTGTTTCAATATTGAACACCAGGTTTACAAAACGTAAAGGTATGTGGTCAGCAGTCGTGTGAGCATGTGCACCTTTCTACTAGGTCTAGAGATTAGAATTAAGTACGATGTTCATTTGTGCAGACATTTGGCCAGACCGGCTCAACAACAATCTTAATGAAGATGATTCTTTCCTTCTGGAGCACTATGTCAATGACTTTTCTATGATGAATGCTTTGAACTATTATTTCAATTAATGTGTACTTGTTGTACATATTGCACCATTATAAAAGGCTTGTGGAGAAAGGCACGTTATTGAACTGAAAGAAGAAACCAAGGTGGTGAAGGTGACAGTTTTATCCTAAGGAGTGAGAAGTGTGTGTCTGTTCCCAGCATGCATGGAGTCACATGGTACAGTGCAGCCCCGATTCTCTTCCCATCCCCCCGATACGTACTTGATGCTGTCAGTGTGCGTTTTGTATTCCATGATGGTGTTGGGAGGCAGGTTCAGCACTCGACGCAAAGTGTCCCGTATCCTGGCTGTCGTTGCCTGATCGCTCGCGGTTTTGTTCCATATGAGATGATGTCTTCCTACAAAATCAAGTGCATCTGCTATTTTCAGATGTCTATTGTCCTTCCCAGGTACCCCAAAAGACAAGTGTGGAAAAACAATGACTACATACTAAATGGGAAAAAAAAAAAACAACCCACACACAAAACAAAAGAGTGTGGAGGAAAGGATTTTTAATCTGGAGAACATGAGGAGGGTGTGAAGATCAACTGAGTTTTATAAATAAATTTATAAGGGTGTGAAAGACATCTAGATGAGAGAGAACAGACAGGAATACACATGTGTACATGGAAATAAAGGGCATTTTAGCACTCTAGTGATACTTGAGCAGAAATGCTAGACATGGTTTTCTTCTGGTAAAAAACTCCCCAAAACGCTCTGTCTGAAGGATTCCAGCTGCAAGAGTGATTTTTGTGGTACATCTCAGGTGGTCAGTGGGACCTAGAGGGTAGGTGCCACTTAACATCCCGACAGTGATGTAAGGGACCAACTCCGGTGCACCCCAATCCACACAGTAAGGAGAATTTTCAGCACTTTGGTTAGCTTTATTTTAGAATTTGAAGGGATTTTTATCTTTGAAGAGATAATGTATTTTTCCCAGGGTTTTTGGCCTTCAAACATGCTATTTTGGAGAGACCATTTTGAATTTTTATAGAGAGTCCAGGACACTAAATCAGTGTACTAAAAAGGTTTTGTGATAATTTGACAGTGCACATTCTGTTACAAGTGTTTTTCAGAGAAGGAAGATGAGGAGGTGTCCACTCGAGAACCCCAGGACAGGGAAGCTGACAAGGAGGCACGAGAGTGCCTCCAGGAGCCAAAACAGACCTGTGGGGGTGTCAGAGGGGTTACCGAAAAGCCCATCCCTGCTTCCGAGTTCAAAGTAGAACTGTTTTGCGAGTGGATCTCATCGTTGTTCCTGCTTTTGGTTTATAACAGCTATTTGCGGGATATACCTAATAGTGTGGAGCAGTGTGATGTGTTTTTCAGGATATCTTCCTCTCCCACCAATCAGGATCCTTGTATTGATTTTGTACTCTTGGGGGCCAGCAAGCCTTAAACCAACACCACCAATGGATTCTGGGTTACCATAACTATTAGAAGAAGTTTCTCCTTTTTAGTCATGCATGCTAGAATAAAAAATTTAACCAATCAGGCACTCCTGGGCTGACACTCAAGAGTCCTATTCAGGCACTAACACCAATGCAAGTCAAGCATGAACACAGCACGGAACGCTGATGAGTGGCTTTTCGTCACAGCTCCATGAACATATATGTCAGCATGGATACAGCACAGACAGATGAAGAGAGATCCGTGTTAAAGCGCCATTTCGCAGGGAAAGGTCTGAGTCCACCCAAGCAGGTTCCCAGGCTGGGACTGCAGAACAAGAACCTTTCTGCCTAGGACAGCTGGCTCCTCCTCACCTGAAAGCGCACTGAAACAACGGCACCACAGATCTCCTCTCCCACCATGAACTGCTCCCCAAGCATTGCCAGAATGAGGTTCTCCCAGCAGCGGGATGCAAGGCCCTTCCGCAGACGGATAATCCACTTCCCACCGTTTTTATTTGCATCATCCTGGAAAAAAGAAAGACGTTATAAATTGAATTTCTAGACGATGGAACAACTGAGTAATTCATCTACATGCAACACTTTTGCCTGCAGCAAGGGTAGCAGAAGAATGATTGTGCTCACCATCTAACAGCCTGAAATGGTACCTGCCATTAAACCATATCTTACAGTCAAATCTGTTAAATCCAGTATTGCCCAGGGATTAACAGATGATCTGGTCACCTGGAGCCCCAGAAAATTACAAGTGTGAATAAAATCTAAAACTGCAGCAGAGATGAAGTAGGAATGACAAAAAGAGCCAAGGAGACATGCATATTTTCAAAGCACTTAGCCTTCCAAAGTTCCATAGAAACCTATCGAACTTTGGAAGGCTAAGTGCCAGTGGCGTACCGGGGGGGGGGGGGGGGGGGGGGGCGCGCCTGTAGCTCTTCGTTTTCATGCTCCCTCTGCCCCGGAACAGGTTACTTCCTGTTCTGGGGCAGAGGGAGCATGAAAACGAAGAGCTGGCAGGCGCGCGGCACCCCCCCCCCCCCCTCAGCGGCGTGCACCCAGGGGACGGGGCGCATCAGCGATCCGCCCCGGGTGTCAGCCCCCCTAGGAACGCCACTGCTAAGTGCTTTGAAAATATGCATCCATGGACCTCAATAAGAATCATTATTCAGTGCAGCAAAGGAGTTATTCAGAACCAGGTCTCCTCGGCCTTTTTTGGTCATTCCTACTCCATCTCTTCTGTATGGTCTATATCTGATTTGGCTCTCCGAATCGAGGTCAGAATAACAGCTAATGCTTCAGATCAATCCCTGTAATATAGCTGAAAAACACACAGATTTGAAAATGCCTACTCACTTCCCACATGGGCTTGATCCCTTCTTTGAAGAGATGGAAGTCGCTGTGACCCGTCAGGTCCCCGGGACGTACCATGTGACTGTAAAACCGCCAAAACTGCTCCACCTGGGGCATGTAGATAAATAGACATAAGTGGCTGACAACCAAGAAAAGACATTCTGGCAATTTAAAGTTTTGCCTTTCGAAAGCAGAGAAAATACAAACAAAATGTGTAGGTGGCTGGAAAAAGCGCTGTAGCTTCAGCTGTTGGGGAAAAAATGAGAAGTGCACAGGCTCAAAGATAATCAGAAAAAACACTAGTTTTAGTTTGACTACTTTATCATCACCTTAGCAGCAAAGAACAATAAAACAAAAGAATTTCTTAGTGTGTGAACTTTCTGCTACATCACTACAGTTCAGAAATGTGTGCGTACAGTGAAGGGAAGCTTAGTGCTGGGCTTATAAATTCTTACACAGATGTGAAGAAAGCTGTCAGGAGCTGATTTCTTGTTCTGTTATAGATCCAAGGCCTCCAAAAGGGGGGGGGGGGGGGGAAGATTCTCCTGGGCCCGGCCTCTAAGGGGGACCCGACGCCAGGGTCTGTCTCTCTTCTGCTCCTGACAGGACCCTGGTGATCGTGTCCTAACAGGAGCAAGAGAGAGAAAACTCCGGTGCCAGGCCACCCCCCCCCCCCTTAGAGGCTGGGGAGGAGCAGACACAGGGCTTTGGGGCTTCTAGTTTAGCTGGTGGAGGTCCTCAAACCCCACTAGCAGAAGGCCTTCCTCCAGAGTTGTTCTCTGCCGCATTGCCTGCCCTGCGGCCGCTGTTCCCCTCATGTCGTGACATGAAGGGATAAGCAGCAGCCGGGCGATGCGGCAGAGAACAGCGCTGGAGGAAGGCCTTCTGCTGGTGGGGTTTGAGGACCCCCGCCCCCAATTTTTGTGGTCTTGCTACACGGTGGTCATGGTGGGGGGGGGGGGGGGGGCAGCAGCGGCGGACGTTCTAAGGAAAAAACAGTGGAACACACATGTACTTACCGAAGCAAATGAACCAATCTGTTTGATGTTCTGTTCGTAGCTTTGGGAGCAAGTGGGTCTCCCTGGGGTTCTTCTGGAGTACCAGAAAGAGTAATTATACTGCAGTGGGTGTTCGGCTGGGCCTGGCACAACAGCCTGTGAAAAAGAGCAGCTCAGACACTGTCAAACAAGTATTGGAAAGAAAATGCCCCAAATTTACATGCAACATATGCTACTACAAGCAAAATGAGCTTCATGTCACACTCACTTTATGTCTGATTACTGAGCATAGTTTTAGGGGAGAGACCATGATATTGGACAAGTCTATATGGTTTGCTCATAAAGCTAGGTGGGGTCCTCAGCCTACTTTCCAGTCAATTCAAAGCTAAGTGAAAAAGTACTAAGTCAGTCCAATATAAAGCGACCAACATCTAAGTAGAATACATGGAATCACAATATTGCAGTGCTTCCCAAAACCTGATCCTGGAGGCACCCCAGCCAAGTCAGGTTTTCAGGATATCCATAATGAATATTCATGAGAGGAATTTGCATGCAGTAGAACTAGAGGACATGAATATGCATTAACTTGATTTGCATACTCTGCCCCTTTTATATGCAAATCTCTTTCATGCATATTCATTGTGCATATCCTGAAAACCTGACAGGCAAAGGGGTACTCCAGGACCGGACTTGGGAAACACTGGTCTAGGATGAGGAAAGGAAATGCCATGGTTCAGAACCACAGCTGAATGATGTATCCATGGATCACTTGGAGGCACGTATCACTTAACTACAGTATACACGCTCCTTTTATAACGCCTCCGTGACAGAACTGGAGCAGTTATCTCTTGAGAAATTGCTGAAGGACAGGCAGGATGGCAAAGAAATGCCTCTGGGGTGCTCAGACAGGCAAAAATTGGCCATTTGGTTAGATTGTGACTTTTAGACAAGAATATAATTTTCCATCCTTCAGAAAAACTGTATTCTCATGCTGTCTCAATTTCAAAGTACTTGCCAGAGGGGAGATGGTTTATCTCAACAGTGTGAAACACATGACAAAAGTTTGGCAGGGAACCTTCAGAAAAGTGTGAAACCCTTTCATTACCATAGACCTCAAAAGGTGATGCTAACTGCAGCTTCCCATTTACTTTAGGGTTTGTATTATAGGTTACGTAACAATGATACTTTTACTTTCTGACTTGCATAAAGGACACATGAGATACCACTTCTCAGCACACACCACATCAAAACAACACACAAGTTACAGGATTTAGTCCAATAACTCCAGTACTGGCAGCAGGGAAATCCTGAGCTGTAGTCTCAGGGAAGAAGATTTTCTGCTCACACGCAGATGGGTAAGTATTCGAGGAAGAAGGTAATATTGAAAATGCAGATGATAAAAAGGGTGTGTGGGTGCTGTATGTGCCCAATCTCTAATCACCTAGTTAAAGCTGTGATAACACTGCTCTGGGATAACTCATTTTTCTGTGTGTGGAGACTTTCTGTTTTGGATGTGAACACAACACATTGCTATACTTCGAGTAGGATGGAGGTGTTCTGGGCTCACCTTCCTCTTGCACCCTTGGCTTTTGTCCTTCTCTGGTTTTTCCTTCGTACTGTCTTTCTGTGCGCTGTTCTCTTCATTCTGTTCATGGTCCCCACTGTCATCATCCTTCAGACTATATATGAGACAAGAGAGCATAAACAAAGACACACCTCAGTTTGTTCTTCAGAACATGCCCAGCTTTTCTGCAGAATAAAAAGCAAAGTTATAAAATTATGAAGCAGTCCGAGGTAGATTAGAACTACAGAACCCACAAGAAGAGAGAGAAACACTGCTGCAAAATGCAGAAATCACAATGTCCGTGCTGCTACAAAAATGAAAACTTGGCTGATCCATCAAATACAGCATGCAGCTCTCACAGACTTTCTAGAAAAGTTACAAGGATATTTGGAAATTGAGCAGAAGCCTCAAGGTTTATTTCGTCAGCACTCTTTCATGAGTACAGGACAAAACCCTGTTATCCTATGTGAGGTGCTCGCCAGAGCGGCGATTCGTTTATCATAAGCTCACCAGGGTCCCTAAACTACATATATCCCTGACTTGTGTAAATCATTGAATGCCTCAGCGGTTTATCTCATGCTGGAAGGATATAAGTGACTATGTCTGGGAGAAGGTGACTAAAGTTACTAGAAATAAAAAACGAGGTTTTATTGAATTCTCTTAGAGCAAACAGCCCAAAGTTCATCTTTTCATGCGTGAAAATAAAAAGTTACAGAAGTTTAAAGACGTAACTTTTGCAGACTGCTTATGAAAAATCTGTCACTCTCAACATCTTGGATCAGCTACTTTTGACACCTTTTCCCAGAGACGGTCACATATGCAGGATTATTTGTCAGGCAAAGCCAAATATATTACTTTCTGGAATAGAAACCTAGATGAGCAGAATGCTGATTTGCGGTTATATATGGTTTATAAAATATAACAGCAAAACATACTATTTTATATATTATTGTACTGGCTACCAGAGCCTAACATGAGATCACTGTCTACATCAGGAACATTTTCTCCTTCCAAAAGATGTAAAAAGACTGGAAGCAGTGCAAAGAAAAGCTACAAAAATTGTTAGAGATTTGTATTACAAACTGTACGAGGAGAATCTTGCCGAACTGAACATGTATACCTTGGAGGAAAGGAGAAACAGGGGTGGCATGATACAGACGTTCAAATATTTGAAAGGTATTAATCTGCAAATTAACCTTTTCTGGAGACGGGAAGATGGTAGAACTAGAGGACATGAATTGAGGTTGAAAGGGGGCAGACTAAGGAGTAATGTCAGGAAGTATTTTCTTCACGGAAAGGGTGGTAGATACGTGGAATGCCCTCCTGCGGGAGGTGGTGGAGATGAAAACGGTAATGGAATTCAAACATGTGTGGGATAAACACAAAGGAATCCTGTTTAGAAGGAATGGTTCTGCGGAATCTTAGCGGAGATTGGGTGGCGACGCCAGTAATTGAGAAGCAAAACCAGTGCTGGGCAGACTTCTACAGTCTGTGCCCTGAGAAAGGCCGACATAAAAACTTAAAAGAATTTGATCAAAATTGCAGTCTCTCCATGAGTCTAACCTATGTAGTACAGTGTTACCCAAGTTGGTCCTGAAGTACCCTGTTAATAATCAGGTTTTCAGGATATCCACAATGAATATGCATCAGATTGATTTACATACACTGCCTCATTTGTATGTAAATCTCTCTCATGCATATGTATTATGGATATCCTGAAAACCTGACTGGCAACAGTGTATTCCAGGACCCACTTGTAGCAGACAAGCAGTTTAACCCATTAGTGCCCAAAGTTCCCATAATAAGCCATATAGGAACAAAGCAGCCCGGCAGTACTTCTCAACCCTAGCGCCAGTATACCCAGTGGTAATTGGGCAGTGCCACGCACTGCCCAGTTACCACCAGGTTAGCGCGGGAGCCCTTACCACCACCTCAATGGGTGGTGGCAAGGGCTCCCCCGAAATGGCTGCGTGGCAAGTGCTTTACTTGTCGCACGGCCATTTCCTGCAGGAAAAAGCGACTTCCCTTTTACCCGCTGTGGTCAAAGGGGGCCTCAGCATGTGTGACCCCCCCCCCCCCCCCAACACCAGCACAGGTCCCCTTTTGCCGCAGGATGGCAGAAGGGGCCCTGAGTGAGCTACATCTCTTCATTCGCCTGCGCTGGATTTTTTGTTTTTGTGGGGGGGGGGGGGGGGGGGGGGGGAGGTAAGGGCAGTGTTTCCAACAACTTTCTGCTCACCCCAAACCGAACGATTTTTGGGTCTCTCTACTACTACTTAACGTTTCTAAAGCGCTACTAGGGTTACGCAGCGCTGTACAATTTAATAGAGAAGGACAATCCCTGCTCAAAGGAGCTTACAATCTAAAGGACAAATAGGCATATTTTCATGGAACTTTGGAAGGCTAAGTGCTTTGAAAATATGCCTGAAAGTGTCCACAATTATATACTACATCCATCCCTCGGAAAGGGTAATTACTAATAGGGATGAGCTCGTGCTGATGGATTTCACTGGATATAACCAGCTGATTTGTTATTATGGGGATTTCATATTTCTAGGGCCGGGGCTCTGACCCTTATGCTGGGGGAGGGGAAGGGGGCGGGGACGTCTACCGTGGGGGATCAGGACGGGCGGAGAAGGTTTGGGCACAAGCAGCAAATGGGGGGGGGGGGAGAGAGGAAGCTCCATCCTCTCCCCCCCCCCCCCCGGGGGGGGGAGGGTCCGTGGACTGGGGTGGGGGGGTGGGGGCGGGGACGTCTACTGTGGGGGATCAGGACGGGCGGAGAAGGTTTGGGCACAAGCAGCAAATGGGGGGGAGAGAGAGGAAGCTCCATCCTCTCCCCCCCCCGGGGTGGGGAGGGTCCGTGGACTGGGGTGGGGGGGTGGGGGCGGGGACGTCTACTGTGGGGGATCAGGACGGGTGGAGAAGGTTGGGCACAAGCAGCAAATGGGGGGAGAGAGAGGAAGCTCCATCCTCTCCCCCCCCCGGGGTGGGGAGGGTCCGTGGACTGGGGGGGGGGGGGGGGGGGCGGGGACGTCTACTGTGGGGGATCAGGACGGGCGGAGAAGGTTTGGGCACAAGCAGCAAATGGGGGGGGGGGGAGAGAGAGGAAGCTCCATCCTCTCCCCCCCCCCCGGGGTGGGGAGGGTCCGTGGACTGGGGTGGGGGGGGTGGGGACGTCTACTGTGGGGGATCAGGACGGGCGGAGAAGGTTTGGGCACAAGCAGCAAATGGGGGGGGGGAGAGAGACGAAGCTCCATCCTCTCCCCCCCCCCCCGGGGTGGGGAGGGTCTGTGGACTGGGGGGGGGGGGGGGGGGGCGGGGACGTCTACTGTGGGGGATCAGGACGGGCGGAGAAGGTTTGGGCACAAGCAGCAAATGGGGGGGAGAGAGAGGAAGCTCCATCCTCTCCCCCCCCCCCGGGGTGGGGAGGGTCCGTGGACTGGGGTGGGGGGGTGGGGACGTCTACTGTGGGGGATCAGGACGGGCGGAGAAGGTTTGGGCACAAGCAGCAAATGGGGGGGGAGAGAGAGGAAGCTCCATCCTCTCCCCCCCCCCCCCCCGGGGTGGGGAGGGTCCGTGGACTGGGGGGGGGGTGGGGCAACGCTAGACTCACGCGTCAAATTTGTTGTTCATCCTCCCTCTCCTTCCTCCTCTGACGCTCCTCTCGGCCGCTTCTGAAGCTGAACTCTGGCGAACGGCCACTTCTTCCGGGGCAGCAGCGGCGGAACTCAAGCTGCGCCGCCACATTTCCGGCCGGCCCTTCAGCGGCGCCATCTTGGGTGAGTCCTACGGCTGCAGCTGGGTTCACTACTAAGGAGGTTTAATAGACAAGCGATGAAGTGACGTCAAAACGCCGAAACCGATTAGGTCAGTCTGACTTTTCCATTCCCCGCGCAGCCGTCATCCCCGTATACTCAAAACAAAGCAAGCCAGACCTATGAGCTGCTGCATCCACGTTGTCGGTCTTTATTGTTGTTGGCAGCATTTGTATTTAATCTCACTTATATTTTCAAGCACGCCAGCTTTGTGCAGCATACGGATGTATACAGAGGAAGCATAAAAATGGGATAACTTTTCATAGGTAGAGTAGTACTTTGTTGTAAATCTTAATCAGCGGACAAGTGACACTAATCGTGCCATGTCTGATAAGTTATGGAAATGATTTTGGATGAAATCTATGAAACCTGTTGCTTCTGCCGCTATATTGCAATCTCTTTTCTTACTTTCACATAAAGCATTATGGACCCCAAACAACATAAGGTGGATTCTGCATCTTCACATTCGTGCTGGTTTTGTAATGGAGATATAGGTACATTACAGCATATGTGTTTTTCTTGCCTGGATCTTCAGGATTTCTGGTCATCAGTTTGGGACAGAATTTGTGCTATCTTTCATTTGAATCTCCCTCTTTCATTCCATGTTATAGTTTTTCATTTTGCAGGGTTGGAACAAGCAGGAGTTAAGTGTAACTATAAATTATTTTGATGCACTATTAGCGGTAGCAATCTCTACTATTATAAAAAATGGAAAAATCATAAACTGTTTCTTTTTGCTTTTGGTGGGCTACTGTATGTATGACTTTTAAATATGAAAAAATACTAGCTGAACGTACCAATTCTTTACCGGTATTTCCTAAAACATGGGAACAAGTAGCCAAATTTTGTCAAACTTCAATTGTGAATTAACTCTTTGATAAGTAAACCTGTCTGTTTTGTTCTTCACTACTACTACTACTTAACATTTCTAGAGCGCTACTAGGGTTATGCAGCGCTGTATAATTTAACAAAGAAGGACGGTCCCTGCTCATTTGAGCTTACAATCTAAAGGACAAAATGTCAAGTTGGTGTAGTCTAGATTTCTGAGTATAGATGTGGTGGTTAGGTGCCGAAGGCGACATTGAAGAGGTGGGCTTTGAGCAGAGATTTGAAGATGGGCAGGGAGGGGGCTTGGCGTATGGGCTCAGGGAGTTTGTTCCACGCATGAGGTGAGGCGAGGCAGAAAGGGCGGAGCCTGGAGTTAGCGGTGGTGGAGAAGGGTACTGAAAGGAGGGATTTGTCTTGAGAGCGGAGGTTATGGGTAGGAATGTAAGGGGAGATGAGGGTAGAGAGGTAAGGAGGGGCTGCAGATCGAGTGCATTTGTAGGTTAGTAGGAGAAGCTTGAACTGTATGTGGTACTTGATCGGAAGCCAGTGAAGTGACTTGAGGAGATTGTAAGCTCTTTGAGCAGGGACTGTCTTTCTTCTATGTTTGTGCAGCGCTGCGTATGCCTTGTAGCGCTATAGAAATGCTAAATAGTAGTAGTAGTAGTAGTAGTAGTAGTAGGGGTGATATAAGTATATCGGTCCAGGTGGAAGATAAGACTTGCAGCCGAGTTCTGAATGGACTGAAGGGGGGATAGATGGCTAAGTGGGAAGCCAGTGAGGAGTAGGTTGCAGTAGTCAAGGCGAGAGGTAATGAGAGAGTGGATGAGAGTTCGGGTGGTGTGCTCAGTGAGGAAAGGGCGAATTTTGCTAATGTTATAGAGGAAGAAGCGACAGGTCTTGGCTATCTGCTGGATATGTGCAGAGAAGGAGAGGGAGGAGTTGAAGATGACACCGAGGTTGCGGGCAGATGAGACGGGGACAATGAGGGTGTTATCAACTGAAATAGAGAGTGGAGGGAGAGGAGAAGTGGGTTTGGGTGGGAAGACAAGAAGTTCTGTCTTGGCCATGTTCAGTTTCAGGTGGCGATTGGACATCCATGCAGCAATGTTGGATAAGCAGGCTGATACTTTGGCCTGGGTTTCCGCAGTGATGTCTGGTGTGGAGAGATAAAGCTGGGTGTTGTCGGCATAGAGATGGTAGTGGAAGCCATGAGATGAAATCAGGGAGCCCAGGGAAGAGGTGTAGATTGAAAAAAGGAGGGGTCCAAGGACAGATCCCTGGGGGACTCCGACAGAGAGCGGGATAGGGGAGGAGGACGAACCATGAGAGTGTAATCTGAAGGTACAATGGGAGAGATAAGAGGAGAACCAGGAGAGGACAGAGCCCTGGAATCCAAAGGAGGACAGAGTGTCAAGAAGTAAGTTATGATTGACAGTGTCAAAGGCAGCGGATAGGTCGAGGAGGATGAGGATGGAGTAGTGACCTTTGGATTTGGCGAGGAGTAGGTCATTGCAGACTTTAGATAGTGCCGTTTCTGTCGAGTGCAGGGGGCTAAAGCCGGATTGAAGCAGATCGAGAATGGCATGAGAGGAGAGAAAATCGAGGCAATGGCTGTGGATGGCGCGTTCAAGTATCTTGGAGAGGAAAGGTAGGAGGGAAATGGGGCGGTACTTGGAGGGACAGGTAGGGTCAAGTGATGTTTTTTTGAGGAGGGGTGTGACTACGGCATGCTTGAAGGTGTCCGGGACAGTTGCGGTGGAGAGAGAGAGGTTGAGGATATGACAGATGGGGGTGGGGGGGTGATAGTAGGAGAGATGGTGATAAGTAAGTTGGTGGGGATGGGGTCTGAGGAACAGGTGGTGCATTTCGAGGAGGAGAGGAGATGGGCGGTTTCCTCTTCGGTGATATCAGGAAAAGAGGAGAAGGAGGCCTGGGTTGGTTGGTTGAGGGAGTGGGTTATGGGATGAAGAGGAGGGGAGGGTTTGGTGGTGAATTCAAGGTAATGGCATTCTATATTTAAGGGTATTGCATTGTATAGAACTTTTATGACATCCTGGTTAGGAGTGTGTTTCTTTTATTTGTGTATTTTTTGAAAACTTAATAAATACATTTGAACTTAAAAAATTAATCAGCGGTCAGTTGGAGGGGCTGCTTACAGGGACACCCTAGCATGTGTTATATTCGTGCAGAGATTCTTTTTCCTCTGGTAATGGGCCACTAAAAACAGACAGACTCAGGTGCTTAACATTCAGAGTTTCCATCTATTTATTGATGACATTCATATCCCACATTTAACGTAGGTTTGCTTGCTTTGTTTTGAGTATACGGGGATGACGGCTGCGCGGAGACGGGAAAACTCAAACTGACCTAATTGGTTTCAGCGTTGTGACGTCACTTCATCTCCTGCCTATTAAACCTCCTTCAGCGGGACTCACCCAAGATGGCGCCGCCGAAGGACCGGCCGGAAATGTGGCGGCGCAGCTCGAGTTCCGCCGCTGTCCCGGAAGTTGCCGTTCGCCAGACTAGTTCAGCTTCAGAAGAAGAAGCGGCCGAATCAGAGAGCGTCAGAGGAGGAAGAAGGCGAAGGAGGATGAACAGCAAGTTCGACGCGTGAGTCTAGCGTTTGGCCTCCGTCCAGGGACCCCCGGGGCTGGTGGGAGGGAGAGAACGAAGCTGCCCCTCCTCCATTGCTACCTGAACCCAAACCTCCGCCCCCCCCCCAGAGCCCCGGCCTTAGAAATATGAAACCCCAATAATAACAACAAATCAGCTTGTTTGAAATCCTTCACCCCGGGCACAACATCCCCATTCCCCCTTTATTATTATTAGCATTTGTATAGCGCTGAACACCTGATACAGAGAGACAGTCCCTGCTCAGTAGAGCTTACAATCTAAAAATAATATAGACAGATAAGACTATTAAGGGCGAGGGAGGTACTGGGTGAGAAGGAACAAGGGGTGGGGGGGAGGCAAATGAGTAGTGGCTAGGAATCAAAAGCAGTGGTGAAAAGGTGGGTTTATATTTATATTGTAAAGAGACCCCAAACTCGTTCAGTCGCTGGGAGCACTCCCCCCCCCCCCCCAGAGCCCCGGCCTTAGAAATATGAAACCCCAATAATAACAACAAATCAGCTGGTTTGAAATCCGTCACTCCGGGCACAACATTCCCATTAGCAACAGAATTACCCTTTGCCAGAGACGGATGTAACATTCCCCCTTTATTATTATTATTAGCATTTGTATAGCGCTGAACACCTGATACAGAGAGACAGTCCCTGCTCAGTAGAGCTTACAATCTAAAAATAATACAGACAGATAAGACAATTAAGGGCGAGGGAGGTACTGGGTGAGAAGGAACAAGGGGTGGGGGGGAGGCAAATGAGTAGTGGCTAGGAATCAAAAGCAGTGGTGAAAAGGTGGGTTTATATTTATATTGTAAAGAGACCCCAAACTCGTTCAGTCGCTGGGAGCACTCCCCCCCCCCCCCCCCCCCAGAGCCCCGGCCTTAGAAATATGAAACCCCAATAATAACAACAAATCAGCTGGTTTGAAATCCTTCACCCCGGGCACAACATCCCCATTAGCAACAGAATTACCCTTTGCCAGAGACGGATGTAACATTCCCCCTTTATTATTATTATTAGCATTTGTATAGCGCTGAACACCTGATACAGAGAGACAGTCCCTGCTCAGTAGAGCTTACAATCTAAAAATAATACAGACAGATAAGACAATTAAGGGCGAGGGAGGTACTGGGTGAGAAGGAACAAGGGGTGGGGGGAGGCAAATGAGTAGTGGCTAGGAATCAAAAGCAGTGGTGAAAAGGTGGGTTTATATTTATATTGTAAAGAGACCCCAAACTCGTTCAGTCGCTGGGAGCACTCCCCCCCCCCCCCCCCCAGAGCCCCGGCCTTAGAAATATGAAACCCCAATAATAACAACAAATCAGCTGGTTTGAAATCCTTCACCCCGGGCACAACATCCCCATTAGCAACAGAATTACCCTTTGCCAGAGACGGATGTAACATTCCCCCTTTATTATTATTATTAGCATTTGTATAGCGCTGAACACCTGATACAGAGAGACAGTCCCTGCTCAGTAGAGCTTACAATCTAAAAATAATACAGACAGATAAGACAATTAAGGGCGAGGGAGGTACTGGGTGAGAAGGAACAAGGGGTGGGGGGAGGCAAATGAGTAGTGGCTAGGAATCAAAAGCAGTGGTGAAAAGGTGGGTTTATATTTATATATTGTAAAGAGACCCCAAACTCGTTCAGTCGCTGGGAGCACTCCCCCCCCCCCCCCCCCAGAGCCCCGGCCTTAGAAATATGAAACCCCAATAATAACAAATCAACGGGTTTGAAATCCGTCACCCCGGGCACAACATCCCCATTAGCAACAGAATTACCCTTTGCCAGAGACGGATGTAACATTCCCACTCCCCCTTTATTATTATTATTAGCATTTGTATAGCGCTGAACACCTGATACAGAGAGACAGTCCCTGCTCAGTAGAGCTTACAATCTAAAAATAATATAGACAGATAAGACTATTAAGGGCGAGGGAGGTACTGGGTGAGAAGGAACAAGGGGTGGGGGGAGGCAAATAAGTAGTGGCTAGGAATCAAAAGAAGTGGTGAAAAGGTGGGTTTATATTTATATTGTAAAGAGACCCCAAACTCGTTCAGTCGCTGGGAGCACTCCCCCCCCCCCCCCCCCCAGAGCCCCGGCCTTAGAAATATGAAACCCCAATAATAACAAATCAACGGGTTTGAAATCCGTCACCCCGGGCACAACATCCCCATTAGCAACAGAATTACCCTTTGCCAGAGACGGATGTAACATTCCCACTCCCCCTTTATTATTATTATTAGCATTTGTATAGCGCTGAACACCTGATACAGAGAGACAGTCCCTGCTCAGTAGAGCTTACAATCTAAAAATAATATAGACAGATAAGACTATTAAGGGCGAGGGAGGTACTGGGTGAGAAGGAACAAGGGGTGGGGGGGAGGCAAATGAGTAGTGGCTAGGAATCAAAAGCAGTGGTGAAAAGGTGGGTTTATATTTATATTGTAAAGAGACCCCAAACTCGTTCAGTCGCTGGGAGCACTCCCCCCCCCCCCCCCCCAGAGCCCCGGCCTTAGAAATATGAAACCCCAATAATAACAACAAATCAGCTGGTTTGAAATCCTTCACCCCGGGCACAACATCCCCATTAGCAACAGAATTACCCTTTGCCAGAGACGGATGTAACATTCCCCCTTTATTATTATTATTAGCATTTGTATAGCGCTGAACACCTGATACAGAGAGACAGTCCCTGCTCAGTAGAGCTTACAATCTAAAAATAATACAGACAGATAAGACAATTAAGGGCGAGGGAGGTACTGGGTGAGAAGGAACAAGGGGTGGGGGGAGGCAAATGAGTAGTGGCTAGGAATCAAAAGCAGTGGTGAAAAGGTGGGTTTATATTTATATTGTAAAGAGACCCCAAACTCGTTCAGTCGCTGGGAGCACTCCCCCCCCCCCCCCCAGAGCCCCGGCCTTAGAAATATGAAACCCCAATAATAACAACAAATCAGCTGGTTTGAAATCCTTCACCCCGGGCACAACATCCCCATTAGCAACAGAATTACCCTTTGCCAGAGACGGATGTAACATTCCCCCTTTATTATTATTATTAGCATTTGTATAGCGCTGAACACCTGATACAGAGAGACAGTCCCTGCTCAGTAGAGCTTACAATCTAAAAATAATACAGACAGATAAGACAATTAAGGGCGAGGGAGGGTACTGGGTGAGAAGGAACAAGGGGTGGGGGGAGGCAAATGAGTAGTGGCTAGGAATCAAAGCAGTGGTGAAAAGGTGGGTTTATATTTATATATTGTAAAGAGACCCCAAACTCGTTCAGTCGCTGGGAGCACTCCCCCCCCCCCCCAGAGCCCCGGCCTTAGAAATATGAAACCCCAATAATAACAAATCAACGGGTTTGAAATCCGTCACCCCGGGCACAACATCCCCATTAGCAACAGAATTACCCTTTGCCAGAGACGGATGTAACATTCCCACTCCCCCTTTATTATTATTATTAGCATTTGTATAGCGCTGAACACCTGATACAGAGAGACAGTCCCTGCTCAGTAGAGCTTACAATCTAAAAATAATATAGACAGATAAGACTATTAAGGGCGAGGGAGGTACTGGGTGAGAAGGAACAAGGGGTGGGGGGAGGCAAATAAGTAGTGGCTAGGAATCAAAAGAAGTGGTGAAAAGGTGGGTTTATATTTATATTGTAAAGAGACCCCAAACTCGTTCAGTCGCTGGGAGCACTCCCCCCCCCCCCCCCAGAGCCCCGCCCTTAGAAATATGAAACCCCAATAATAACAACAAATCAACAGGTTTGAAATCCGTCACCCCGGGCACAACATCCCCATTAGCAACAGAATTACCCTTTGCCAGAGACGGATGTAACATTCCCACTCCCCCTTTATTATTATTATTAGCATTTGTATAGCGCTGAACACCTGATACAGAGAGACTGTCCCTGCTCAGTAGAGCTTACAATCTAAAAATAATATAGACAGATAAGACAATTAAGGGCGAGGGAGGTACTGGGTGAGAAGGAACAAGGGGTGGGGGGAGGCAAATGAGTAGTGGCTAGGAATCAAAAGCAGTGGTGAAAAGGTGGGTTTATATTTATATTGTAAAGAGACCCCAAACTCGTTCAGTCGCTGGGAGCACTCGCCCCCCCCCCCCCAGAGCCCCGGCCTTAGAAATATGAAACCCCAATAATAACAACAAATCAGCGGGTTTGAAATCCGTCACTCCGGGCACAACATCCCCATTAGCAACAGAATTACCCTTTGCCAGAGACGGATGTAACATTCCCACTCCCCCTTTATTATTATTATTAGCATTTGTATAGCGCTGAACACCTGATACAGAGAGACAGTCCCTGCTCAGTAGAGCTTACAATCTAAAAATAATATAGACAGATAAGACTATTAAGGGCGAGGGAGGTACTGGGTGAGAAGGAACAAGGGGGGGAGGGAGGCAAATGAGTAGTGGCTAGGAATCAAAAGCAGTGGTGAAAAGGTGGGTTTATATTTATATATTGTAAAGAGACCCCAAACCCATTCAGTCGCTGGGAGCACTCCCCCCCCCCCCCCCCCCCCCAGAGCCCCGGCCTTAGAAATATGAAACCCCAATAACAACAAATCAGCTTGTTTGAAATCCTTCACCCCGGGCACAACATCCCCATTCCCCCTTTATTATTATTAGCATTTGTATAGCGCTGAACACCTGATACAGAGAGACAGTCCCTGCTCAGTAGAGCTTACAATCTAAAAATAATATAGACAGATAAGACTATTAAGGGCGAGGGAGGTACTGGGTGAGAAGGAACAAGGGGTGGGGGGGAGGCAAATGAGTAGTGGCTAGGAATCAAAAGCAGTGGTGAAAAGGTGGGTTTATATTTATATTGTAAAGAGACCCCAAACTCGTTCAGTCGCTGGGAGCACTCCCCCCCCCCCCCCCCCCAGAGCCCCGGCCTTAGAAATATGAAACCCCAATAATAACAACAAATCAGCTGGTTTGAAATCCTTCACCCCGGGCACAACATCCCCATTAGCAACAGAATTACCCTTTGCCAGAGACGGATGTAACATTCCCCCTTTATTATTATTATTAGCATTTGTATAGCGCTGAACACCTGATACAGAGAGACAGTCCCTGCTCAGTAGAGCTTACAATCTAAAAATAATACAGACAGATAAGACAATTAAGGGCGAGGGAGGTACTGGGTGAGAAGGAACAAGGGGTGGGGGGAGGCAAATGAGTAGTGGCTAGGAATCAAAAGCAGTGGTGAAAAGGTGGGTTTATATTTATATTGTAAAGAGACCCCAAACTCGTTCAGTCGCTGGGAGCACTCCCCCCCCCCCCCCCAGAGCCCCGGCCTTAGAAATATGAAACCCCAATAATAACAACAAATCAGCTGGTTTGAAATCCTTCACCCCGGGCACAACATCCCCATTAGCAACAGAATTACCCTTTGCCAGAGACGGATGTAACATTCCCCCTTTATTATTATTATTAGCATTTGTATAGCGCTGAACACCTGATACAGAGAGACAGTCCCTGCTCAGTAGAGCTTACAATCTAAAAATAATACAGACAGATAAGACAATTAAGGGCGAGGGAGGTACTGGGTGAGAAGGAACAAGGGGTGGGGGGAGGCAAATGAGTAGTGGCTAGGAATCAAAAGCAGTGGTGAAAAGGTGGGTTTATATTTATATATTGTAAAGAGACCCCAAACTCGTTCAGTCGCTGGGAGCACTCCCCCCCCCCCCCCCAGAGCCCCGGCCTTAGAAATATGAAACCCCAATAATAACAAATCAACGGGTTTGAAATCCGTCACCCCGGGCACAACATCCCCATTAGCAACAGAATTACCCTTTGCCAGAGACGGATGTAACATTCCCACTCCCCCTTTATTATTATTATTAGCATTTGTATAGCGCTGAACACCTGATACAGAGAGACAGTCCCTGCTCAGTAGAGCTTACAATCTAAAAATAATATAGACAGATAAGACTATTAAGGGCGAGGGAGGTACTGGGTGAGAAGGAACAAGGGGTGGGGGAGGCAAATAAGTAGTGGCTAGGAATCAAAAGAAGTGGTGAAAAGGTGGGTTTATATTTATATTGTAAAGAGACCCCAAACTCGTTCAGTCGCTGGGAGCACTCCCCCCCCCCCCCCCCAGAGCCCCGCCCTTAGAAATATGAAACCCCAATAATAACAACAAATCAACAGGTTTGAAATCCGTCACCCCGGGCACAACATCCCCATTAGCAACAGAATTACCCTTTGCCAGAGACGGATGTAACATTCCCACTCCCCCTTTATTATTATTATTAGCATTTGTATAGCGCTGAACACCTGATACAGAGAGACAGTCCCTGCTCAGTAGAGCTTACAATCTAAAAATAATATAGACAGATAAGACAATTAAGGGCGAGGGAGGTACTGGGTGAGAAGGAACAAGGGGTGGGGGGAGGCAAATGAGTAGTGGCTAGGAATCAAAAGCAGTGGTGAAAAGGTGGGTTTATATTTATATTGTAAAGAGACCCCAAACTCGTTCAGTCGCTGGGAGCACTCGCCCCCCCCCCCAGAGCCCCGGCCTTAGAAATATGAAACCCCAATAATAACAACAAATCAGCGGGTTTGAAATCCGTCACTCCGGGCACAACATCCCCATTAGCAACAGAATTACCCTTTGCCAGAGACGGATGTAACATTCCCACTCCCCCTTTATTATTATTATTAGCATTTGTATAGCGCTGAACACCTGATACAGAGAGACAGTCCCTGCTCAGTAGAGCTTACAATCTAAAAATAATATAGACAGATAAGACTATTAAGGGCGAGGGAGGTACTGGGTGAGAAGGAACAAGGGGGGGAGGGAGGCAAATGAGTAGTGGCTAGGAATCAAAAGCAGTGGTGAAAAGGTGGGTTTATATTTATATTGTAAAGAGACCCCAAACTCGTTCAGTCGCTGGGAGCACTCCCCCCCCCCCCCCCAGAGCCCCGGCCTTAGAAATATGAAACCCCAATAATAACAACAAATCAGCTGGTTTGAAATCCTTCACCCCGGGCACAACATCCCCATTAGCAACAGAATTACCCTTTGCCAGAGACGGATGTAACATTCCCCCTTTATTATTATTATTAGCATTTGTATAGCGCTGAACACCTGATACAGAGAGACAGTCCCTGCTCAGTAGAGCTTACAATCTAAAAATAATACAGACAGATAAGACAATTAAGGGCGAGGGAGGTACTGGGTGAGAAGGAACAAGGGGTGGGGGGAGGCAAATGAGTAGTGGCTAGGAATCAAAAGCAGTGGTGAAAAGGTGGGTTTATATTTATATATTGTAAAGAGACCCCAAACCCATTCAGTCGCTGGGAGCACTCCCCCCCCCCCCCCCCCCAGAGCCCCGGCCTTAGAAATATGAAACCCCAATAACAACAAATCAGCTGGTTTGAAATCCTTCACCCCGGGCACAACATCCCCATTCCCCCTTTATTATTATTAGCATTTGTATAGCGCTGAACACCTGATACAGAGAGACAGTCCCTGCTCAGTAGAGCTTACAATCTAAAAATAATACAGACAGATAAGACAATTAAGGGCGAGGGAGGTACTGGGTGAGAAGGAACAAGGGGTGGGGGGAGGCAAATGAGTAGTGGCTAGGAATCAAAAGCAGTGGTGAAAAGGTGGGTTTATATTTATATTGTAAAGAGACCCCAAACTCGTTCAGTCGCTGGGAGCACTCCCCCCCCCCCCCCCCCCCCCCAGAGCCCCGGCCTTAGAAATATGAAACCCCAATAATAACAACAAATCAGCTGGTTTGAAATCCGTCACTCCGGGCACAACATTCCCATTAGCAACAGAATTACCCTTTGCCAGAGACGGATGTAACATTCCCCCTTTATTATTATTAGCATTTGTATAGCGCTGAACACCTGATACAGAGAGACAGTCCCTGCTCAGTAGAGCTTACAATCTAAAAATAATATAGACAGATAAGACTATTAAGGGCGAGGGAGGTACTGGGTGAGAAGGAACAAGGGGTGGGGGGGAGGCAAATGAGTAGTGGCTAGGAATCAAAAGCAGTGGTGAAAAGGTGGGTTTATATTTATATTGTAAAGAGACCCCAAACTCGTTCAGTCGCTGGGAGCACTCCCCCCCCCCCCCCCCCCCCCCCAGAGCCCCGGCCTTAGAAATATGAAACCCCAATAATAACAACAAATCAGCTGGTTTGAAATCCTTCACCCCGGGCACAACATCCCCATTAGCAACAGAATTACCCTTTGCCAGAGACGGATGTAACATTCCCCCTTTATTATTATTATTAGCATTTGTATAGCGCTGAACACCTGATACAGAGAGACAGTCCCTGCTCAGTAGAGCTTACAATCTAAAAATAATACAGACAGATAAGACAATTAAGGGCGAGGGAGGTACTGGGTGAGAAGGAACAAGGGGTGGGGGGAGGCAAATGAGTAGTGGCTAGGAATCAAAAGCAGTGGTGAAAAGGTGGGTTTATATTTATATTGTAAAGAGACCCCAAACTCGTTCAGTCGCTGGGAGCACTCCCCCCCCCCCCCCCCCCCCCCAGAGCCCCGGCCTTAGAAATATGAAACCCCAATAATAACAACAAATCAGCTGGTTTGAAATCCTTCACCCCGGGCACAACATCCCCATTAGCAACAGAATTACCCTTTGCCAGAGACGGATGTAACATTCCCCTTTATTATTATTATTAGCATTTGTATAGCGCTGAACACCTGATACAGAGAGACAGTCCCTGCTCAGTAGAGCTTACAATCTAAAAATAATACAGACAGATAAGACAATTAAGGGCGAGGGAGGTACTGGGTGAGAAGGAACAAGGGGTGGGGGGAGGCAAATGAGTAGTGGCTAGGAATCAAAAGCAGTGGTGAAAAGGTGGGTTTATATTTATATTGTAAAGAGACCCCAAACTCGTTCAGTCGCTGGGTGCACCCCCACCTCCCCTACCCTCCCCTCCAGTCAAGATCAGCAGCTCTTCTTGTTCAGGAAGCAGGTGTCAGCAGTTTGTGTCATTATTATTGTTTTGTACTCTTGTGGTCGCACAGAAATCCTGACCAGTGCAGTTTGCTGGGAAGCCAAATCTCTCTCTGAAGATTTATTTATTTATTTAATTTATTTGTTGCATTTGTAGCCCACATTTTCCCACCTATCTGCAGGCTCAATGTGGGCTTACAATATTACATCATGACAAGCGCCGTTTTAAGAGTAAACAATTGGTTACATACAGAAAAAACAAGTGTAACATATTGGAGAAACCAGTCAGACTAAGAAATAAATAGTGTTGTATTGGACTTCCTATAGTTGATTATTATGGTAAGCCTTGTTAGAAAAGTTTTTAGTGATCTTTCATATGTTTGCATGGATTGGTGTGTTAGTCAATCACTCTCATCAAGAGTATTGGAAATCCTAGAAAATCATTTGCTGTCAAATCATTGCCCTCTCTCCTGGGCAAGAAAAGGTTTGGGTACCAAAGTACATGGTGGCTCTAAGGGTTGGTGCACCTCACAGAGCTGTTGGTTCTGTCAGTTGAAATGCGTGGCAGGGACAGATTCCTTCAAGTTTAATTGCTGGCAAGCTTGTTTTATGTTGATATTAATGGCATAGAAACTGAAACTGCTCTTGTACTGTTTGCAGAACTGTGTGCAGGCAAATAATAATGATAAGGTTGTCCTAAGACTGCCTTTGTCCTTGTTTATACATAGCCTATGGGGCTTATTTTCAAAGCACTGACACAAAGTTCCATAAGTTTATTTTAGAAGTCTGTAAGTGCTTTGAAAATACTTCTCCTCCAAGAGTACAATTATTACAAAGCAAGCAAATGATTTATTTGCAAAAGAATTCAGCTGAGCACTGGGGACATGAGAATACTAATTTCCAGTGATCTTCAGTTAATGGTAAAAGACCTTAGACACTGCCATGCTGTTGCTGTATTCTGGAACACATCCTCACTTTAAGCAATGATAAGTGTAGAGGAGAAAGCTAATAGCTAGAGATATGCATCGCCAAATGTTTTGGTTTGTTCTTGAATTTTTCCTCTGTTTTTAGATATGGCTCTCTTGGTCCATGTCAGACCTATTGTTTTGATATATTTGTGCATGCAGTTTGATTGTACATTCAATGAATGTTTAGTCGCAGGATAATGTCTCCAAATGGCCGGACTGTGTGCTCTTCTTTTGGTTGCTACCGTGTTTTCTGCAGTGGGGGACAGAATGCCTCATTTGTTTTTGTTCTTAATTTTTGCCCATACTATGAGCTTTGGCCCCTGCCAAAGTATGTTTCGGATAACCTCAGTCTCTCAGGTGCAGTGTTCTCCAGCTGGATTTGTTTTGTGTGTGCTGTGACAGTAATGAACCTCACTCCTAAGCCAGGGTATGTGAAGCATGATCCTCAGCCTCTGTTTAAAGTGCTTTTTGCTTAATTTCATGTATGTAGCGTCTGTATTGTCAGAGACAAGCCAGGCCCTAAAATAATTAGGCCTTGAAAAAGCCATTACTGAACAAGAACCAGATTGAGAAAGTGTGTGTGCAGAAAAGGGTATGTTGTTTGACAGTTATATGTAAGTGTGTGTGTGTATGTATATATGTATTTTGTAAATGATGGCAGATAAACCTTGTATTTTTGTTCATCCAAATTGACTAATATGGTAGCCACACTAACGTCTTTAAAGCCAGCCACCCTCTATATTGATTCTGTGTTTTCTTGAATTCGGTCACTGTATCCTCTACCTCCCCTGAAAAGCCATTCATTCCAAAGCCAATAATAAACAAGGTATTTATATACTGTCTGATCTCTTGGCTGTAGAGGTTTCCCAATAAGAAGATTATTTGCCCAACTCCGTAACATAGAGATGTACAAAATAAAAGTAATTTATACACACAGTCTGTTCATAGTACCTGTTGAATTTAACCAGATCTTCACTAAATATCAATTTCCAGTAATCATGCTCACACCTGATTGTAACAGGCATTGGAATTCCATAGTTTGGCAGCTACTGTGAGGTAAAAAGTTTCTTTCGAGTGGAAACCAGAGACATAGAGGAAGCTGAGGGAAGTTCAAACTTATTTGAATGAATTTAATGTTTTGACACAGGCCATGTCTGATTTTCATTAACAAAGTCATATAAGGACAGTTTCCATATGTTATCTTAAATACCAAGCTAGCATAAGATTTTAAACTTGATATGAGGTGATATAGGGAATTGATGAAGCATCATCAGATGTCACACTGTTTGGGTGCCACAGGCTGACCAAAAAGAATTTCTAAGCGCACCTGGGTCAGTTGCCTATATGTGTTACATCTTATGAACTCTAGAAAGAAGCTTTCTTTAGCTCAGTGCAAGTGTTACAGCAAGCATTAGCAGTAAATTTCAGATCATACTCCACAAGCCCTTAGCCTAGTGATTAGTGCAGTGGACTTTGATCCTGGGGAACTGGGTTCGATTCCCACTGCAGCTCCTTGTGACTCTGGGCAAGTCACTTAACCCTCCATTGCCCCTGGTACAAAATAAGTACCTGAATATATGTAAACCGCTTTGAATGTAGTTGCAAAAACCTCAGAAAGGCAGTATATCAAGTCCCATTTCCCATACTTAGGAGTGAGGTTCATTCCTGTCATGGTGTACTCAAAACTAACCCACTTGGAAAAATTGTCCCCCTGAACTTAGATTTGTAAAGAATTTTTGGTGCAGTTTTGTAAAAATTGCAGCCTAAATAATAGTTTTTGAAGTACTGAAATTCAAGGAATTGCAATAATCAAGTCAAAATGATTGAATGGATAATCTTCAGAAACTAGTCCAAAGAGAAGAATGGTCTAATCTGCTGCAGTACATTTAATAAGGAGGTGAGGTGGTGAAGACTTACCAGATGAAATGAGACGAGAACAACAGGCGATTTACCAATGGACCACTGAAGTACAAGCTAAGTGCCTATAAAGTTTATATGTATTGTATTGATATTGATTAATACTACGGCGACGTAGCACAAAACAGCCTTAGAACATTCGGGACATTGAAAGCAAACAGAGGAGAAAGATTCCCCATGACAACTGTTTGGTGATTGGGTGCTGCGACACAGGAAGGAGCGGACAAGAAAATTTATTGAGATATTTTAAAGCACAGTATGAGCACAAGTGGGTGTTTGCTCACAAATAAAAAAAATGGAGAAAGTCTATGATTGAGAAGCTTATCCACCCCTAGAGGCACGTATCTTTATGGTGTAGTCTCATTTGGGTGAGTCATAACCCTGAGATTTCTCCACTTTATCATAAAAATATTTTGTATTCTTATAAGAGTTTTTTTTTTTAACTTTTTGGTATATCTGTTTTTTTTCATCCTCTCCTTCCTAGTTACACTCTGGTTATTTATTGGCAAAAAAAAAAAAAAAAGCATAATTTAGCTACCTGGGTTCAAAATGGTGGAACTCGGTTCCCATAGTCATAAGAAGCATCACAAACTACCTCCGGTTCAGAAAAGATCTAAACACCTACCTCTTCAGGAAATTCTATAATATGCACTAATCATTCTGGAACAACAACACACAACACAACCTCTAACTGTAACTCTAGACTTCGCGCCTTCTGTCTCGCTGCACCCTACGCCTGGAATAAACTTCCTGAGCCCCTACGTCTTGCCCCATCCTTGGCCACCTTTAAATCTAGACTGAAAGCCCACCTCTTTAACATTGCTTTTGACTCGTAACCACTCGCCTCCACCTACCCTCCTCTCCTCCTTCCCGTTCACATTAATTGATTTGATTTGCTTACTTTATTTCTTGTCTATTAGATTGTAAGCTCTTTGAGCAGGGACTGTCTTTCTTCTATGTTTGTGCAGTGCTGCATACGCCTTGTAGCGCTATAGAAATGCTAAATAGTAGTAGTAGTGGAACAACAATACACAACCCAACCCTAACTGTAACGCATCTTTTCATTTAATAAATGAACTAAGATATATCTTCTCAAGAAACCCAATGACTATTCCATATGCACTAATAGTTATCTTGCCAACCACTGTAAAACACAGCATCATACAACCTTGTAAATTGAATCAATGTCATCTCTAACAACTGTTAAAGTGCAAGCCACATTGAACTGAAATTCAGTTTTGGATAATTGTGGGATACAAGTATGAATAAATAAAATAAAATTTAACAAACGCTCCTCTGATTACATGGCGAATATGAATTTTTCCCTCTAAAAATGATTCGATTCAGACTCCTAAACTGAGGACCATTGGCTGGAGGTTGGTTAGCCTTCCCACCTACCCAAAGCAAAGGTTGTTTTGTTTGTTTTTATTGGACTACACTGTTCATTTGTTTAACAGCTTTTTGCTTGGAATATCAAAGTAGCATATACAAAAACATTAATACATATTTAAAAGAGAAACAATTACACAGTACAAATACACATAACATTAATGGCCAAAACCAACTAAACAAAAACAAGAGGTGATATTCTGTATATCAGGTTCAATAGTCGGTCATTAAAATAACCAAAATCCTCCATCCTCAGGCCAGCACAGAATGAGCTAAATATGGCAATAACCTAGAACATTCAAGTGAATCATGAAAACCTTCCAATATTAGTCTGGAGAGAAGAGAGAGGTTGGGTGAGAGATGGGTAATCAGAAGTTAACAGGCAGTACACTTTTATGGCTTTGGATGTGTTAGGAAATCCCTGGTTAGTTTCAAAGTATCTGGTCATATAATATGAAAAGTGCTATGTTCCTGGATCGTGTCGAAGTTCCCTTTGAGAATCCTAGTAATAAGGTCATTGAAGCAGCTCTTTTGTCCCAGAAAGCGTTCTCCCGTGGAGGTGTCACCTGGGTCTCCTTTATGCCAAAGCTTAAAATAATTTGTGGTACTACTAAACTTGAGCCCCCTTGGAACCCGGTATGGATATCGGAGGGCTGCATTTAGGGGTCCTTTTACTAAGGTTTAATAATGGTTATTAGTAAATAAGACAGCCATAAGAATATAACAGGTGTCTCATCCTTAGTACATTCCCTGCCCCTCTTCAAATCCTTGCTCAAAGCCCACCTCTTCAATGTCGCCTTCGGCACCTAACCTATTCAGGAAATGTAGACTGCCCCAATTTGATTACCCCTATTTGACTGACTGTACATTTGTCCTTTAGCTTGTAAGCTCCTTGAGCAGGGACTGTACAGTGCTGCGTAACCCTAGTAGCACTTTAGAAATGTCAAGTTGTAGCAGTCGTAGTAGCACATGCTAAATCTGTTAGTGCGTCTTAGTAAAAGGACCCCTTAGTCCAGAAAGCAGAATATATATATATAAGAAACTGGTGGTTCAACAACATACAAATTTAGAATGAGTTAAAAAAAAAAGCCTTGATAGATGAGGCTGGTACTGCAGATATAAAATGCTGTTTGGTGCTTGTAGAATCTAGATAATCAACGTAGAAGCTCTGTTCCTGCCACTCGAGCTAGTGAAATTTCTCAGCATATATTTTGACTTCTCAGTTCCTTTCTCTGTTTGGAAATTCATTTTAGTTTATTTGTAATGTAGCGATTACATATCCTTGGGAAAGAACTGGCCATTTTCCTGGCCAGCTAATGTACTTGGCCGCTGTCGTGGACAGGATGCTGGGCTCGATGGACCCTTGGTTTTTTTCCAGTGTGGCATTACTTATGTACTTATGTAGAAACCACTCGCACTTTAACACTTTCGGAAGGAACTTCATGGCGTTATTTTGCCAGGGTGTGATAGGCGATGATTCTGAGATCAGCTAAGAAGCTGACATGTAAGGACTGGATCCACCCAGCCTTACGAAGGCAGGTAGCGATTTCATAGCTTTTCAACAGGAATAATAGTGGATTATACTAGCAGGGTTATATAATTTCATAACACACACCCTCTTTGATTCCAGTGCCAAATTCCAAAACTAGTTCTTTTGCAAAACCCTTAGTATGTTATGTATACATTGTTTGGTGATTTAGTTCAGTTTCTGCCAATTGTAGACACTTAAAGCAGGTGGAAAGAAGGTGCAATGCAATCTGGAGAGGCTCTGGCAAATGTATAAGGTGCATCCAGTCTGTCTTATCTTTTCTGGCTTTTTTTTTTTTTTTACCCAGTATATGAAGGAGGAAGTGCCATTGGACTGAGCTAGCAGGAATATTTTATTCTGTCTGCTACTCAGATGAATTTAGCAATTACTAGATGTAATTAGCAGGCCTTATGCTTTTCTCAGGGTAGGAGCTCTTAGACTGCAATAAAGGGAGGAAAACCCAGTGCAAATCCAAGAAGCCCTTGCATTTGGATTATTAGGGATATTTTGTTTTCAAGTAAATGTTTTTCCAGGGAATTTACTGGAGTTTACTTCAAAGAAGACAAAATGGTTAGTGCAGTGGACCTGGGCAAGTCACTCGGCCCTTTATTACCTCGGGTATAATATAAAGCTTAGATTGTGAGCCTGTTAGGGACAGTGCAGTGTACTGTAATAGAAATTTGTAAACTGCATAGTCATCTCAGGGATCACTTGCAGTATATAAAGTGCAGAAAAATAAGTACATTTTAAAAAGATAATTTTCCTGCAATACATATGAGAGATTAGTTCAGTGGTCCCCAAACCTGGTCCTGGAGGCACCCCCAGCCAGTCAGGTTTTCAGGATGTCCACAATGAATATTCATGAGAGAGATCTGCGTACAGTGGAGGCAGTGCATAAAAATCTATCTCATGAATATTCATTGTGGATATCCTGAAAACCCGGCTGGCTGTGGTGCCTCCAGGACCAGGTTTGGGAACCACTGGATTAGTTCTTTATAATGGTTTTACTGCGGGTCTTGGTTACTAATCACCCAGTATTGCGAGGAAAAGAAGCAAAGTTGCTAAGTTAGACTCCTGTATTTATTTTTATTTTATTTATTTATTGCATTTGTATCCCACATTTTCCCACCTATTTGCAGGCTCAATGTGACTTACAGAGATCTGCCCTATTGTCAGTGAAATTTGCAGGCCAATTCTTTGAACTCCCATGATAGAGCCAACAGTGCACACCCCATTATTTATCACTGGAAAAATGATTCCAACTCGGAGCTGGTGGTGGAAGATTTGAAAAGAGGATTTATTTGATTTCCAGTTTTAAAATCTGCCGGTTTTGATTTCTTTTGGAAGCAGAAGAAAGCCCATGCAAGCCTGTAAAAGCGCTGGGACTAAGAAATGTGCACGAGTCCAAGCAAATCCAAACGTGAAAGCATATGCTGGTGCCAGTTTCCTGTGCTTAAATATAAGACCTTCCAAGAAAAAGATGGAAAAGTTTATATTTAAGGGCTTCAGAAGAGTTTTGCGGTAAGTGCATCTCTTGTGAACTTGCGCCAGGCAAGTCCAGCCATGCAGCACACGTCGGCACCATTCTTCTGACCTCATGGAAAATCGTTCAAATGCTCATTATAATAATTGATGGAATTTAGTATGTAGCACTTATAGATTTGATCTTATATTGCTAAGAAATCAAACTGTTTTACAAAAATTAGAGACCTAACGCCTAATTATCCGCACTGTCATGTTTATCGTTCTATGTTATGGTTGATTACTCTATTTTTTCATAAACCTAAATAAAGATACTCAGTTTCTTATCCCCCCCCCCCCCCCCTTTTACAAAGCTGCACAGCAATGTCAACACAGCCCATTCTCTGAAAAATGTTGAAAAGGGGCAACACAGAAGCATGGAGGGGAAGGGGAAAGGAGTGCCGAGTGGTATGATACTCCCAGCAGAACACAGCTGGTACTTTGACCTGAGCCTGGATTCAAAAGGTTGAGAATAAAATCCCCTTTTTATTTTGAATAGTGCTGAGAGGAAAAAGGAAGTAGCTACCTCTGTATTTCAGAGAAGAGACCGTTTTTTTCCCACTGCTATCCTAGCTCCCACCTCTTCCAGTGACCTGATCTGATTTTGACTCATGCACTGGCTTGCCAGCCAGTGCAGCATTTGAAGAGAGCTTCAGTCCAGTTTCTGTTCAGAAGGATTAAAACAGCACAGCAGGCTGGCCTCTTATCGACCAACTGCAAAAACTGAAGAACTGAAGGGGCTTTACAGTTAGAGCTGTACCAAATAGCATATTTTACTATTCAGCCATGTATGAATAACAGGCTTTGAGCTTTATCATAAATAATAAAAGAAACAACATAAAATCGGAGATCAATAGAGCCCTGGATTATACTTATTTGGCCGAATAAAAATAATGTATTCAGGGCATTGTTCGGGGCCGAATCAAATACGAGTATTTGTTACAGCCCTATTTAGAATATCTGTCCCTAAGTTTTCTCACGTCTGCGTTCTGTTGAGTGTGTAAATGCAATGCATACAAGACCTTCTTGTTATTTGAATGATTCTTTGTGCACACAGAACATTTATCATAGGATGTAAAGATGTGCTTTTTTTGTGCCTGTGGGGAAAAATGCTAAGTACACTTCTGGTAGGAATCTGAACCTATAGTTTGTGTGTGAGGGTCTCTGATCTATTTCCTCCTTCAATGCTTTACAGAAAGGAGCACTGGAAGCTCCTGGGGAACTTGAAGACCACAGTCGAGGGCCTGGTATCGACCAATAACCCCAATGTGTGGTCTAAATACGGCGGCTTGGACCGGCTCTGCAGAGACATGAACAATATCCTGTATCACGGGCTCATTCAGGATAAGGTAGGTCTTTGCGGTTTATCTGCCAAACTGCTTCTCTGCTGGGATGAGGTGGTGCTGCTGGAATCGCCCTCTTTAAAGGTCCACCTGTGAATTTCACGAGGCCTAAATTGTGTAGCAGTGGGAACTGCACTTTTATTTTCTTAAAGCAGCTGTACTCGTCTGCTGGGCTTGGAAACTGCTTGTCAGAGGTGAGCCGTATACTTTGCATTATTCACCTGATAAAATGACCACAGGCTTCGACATATTTAACAGCGTTGGTGGGGATCTGGTCAAAATGCTGCTGCGGGACATTTTTGAGATATATCGGCAGTGTTCTGTGTGGATCCCAGTAGTGGAGGGTCCTGAATGTAGCTTTTTAAGTTCTTTGGTGGACACAAAAAAATCCCTGGATGCTTAAAATTTGGTGCCTTGACATTTTATGCCAGGCCTAGAAACCTAGATCAGCAGTGCTGTCCCGTTGTATGAAATTTGACCTGTGGTAAATGCACCTCAGTAAATCTAGCCCTCGTATTGTAATCCCGGGAAATACGGACTGTAGGTGAATGTAACTCGCTCTTTGGAACGGTGAGTATAAGTTTTCATGTTTATTTATATCTTGATATGCCGTCTATGAGCAAACTAAGTGGTTTACAATGCATGAACAAATGCAAATGTTAGTGTGGAAAGAACTACAAATATATTGATAGGAAAGGGACAGAAAGTAAAGAAAAAGAGGAAGAAGAGAATTTAACAAGCTATTTATAGGGTTGTGAGATCGCTTCAGGGTTGACGTTCCACCCACTCTCCAGGAGGAGCAAAGGGGGAGGAGGACAGATGTGAAATGGATATTGAGAGATCAGTTCTTTAAATGTTTTTCGTCCTTCTTGGGGAAATAGACAATATAGTGTTTTGAAGAATGGTGCAGCATCAAAGGGTAACACATTTTTGTTTTGTGCTCTGTTCAAGATTCTTTGGGGAACAGTTTTTTTCTTTATTATGGCATTATATAAAAACAGAAGATTGGGCTTCATCTAACTTTCTTAAACATAATACGCAGAAAACAGCATGGTTTGGTGACCAGCAGAAGGTCTCTTCTGAAATAATAAATCTTTCCTCCGGTACTTCTTGATCAAAGTACTTGGTTTAGAATCTAAAATTATACCATCTTATGCTTTGGTAAGGAAAATTATTTTTTCATCTAAGGAAATTGAGAGCTATTAGGGTATCCTTAAACCCTGGTGGATTTTGAGCAGTAACTTGGGTGTTCCGGGTTTGGGGTCAGAGTGGGCTGGAGCCCCCGCAAAGGACAGACTCCGTCGGACCCTCACTCAGCGTGCGGTGCCTTCACCTGGGGAAAGAAGCGTTGGCAGGTGGGATTACCCTCTTCTCCCCTAGGAACTCGAACGTTAAGGTCCAAATCTCTGTGGGGAAACAAGGCTGGCAGTTAAAATAGGCTGCCTGTGGTGAGACAGCTGTTCACCTTCTAGTCCAAATGACCACCCTGCAGTTAGCAGCTTAAAACTCAAAAACGGTTTATTCTTCAACTTCAAACCACAGGAACATCCAACTGTATGAAATGTTCATCAAATAGTACAATCCTTAAATCTTCCTCTGATATTCCCCAGTAGAACTCTTGTATTCTCCTAATGGGGTATATGTTACAAGGCACTCTTAAAACAGGGTTATTTACGCTTTATACAGCTCCAGTCCATGCGTATTCCCAAAGATGGTGTTCCAAAGGCTGCGCTCCTCTCTGTGATTCGGGTTCAGACCCTTCTGGTCCAACCTCCACTCAAGGTGACCTTTGCGTTGGCTCACCCTGGCTATGGGATGGGCACTCCCTGGCACCTATCCCACGCTCCTGGGCTGGGTCTCTCCAGTGCCCACCCAGAGCTCTCCTTCACAGTTACTGCTTGTCCTTAGCCAATGGGATCCCCCCTTCTCCTTCCATTGGTCACTTGACGGGCTTGCAGGCAACCAAAGACCCACAGCAGCAAAAAGAAAAGAAAAAGCCCCCCCCCCCCCTCCAAAGGGCAACTAACTCTTTATTAACAGCTAATGCCACTTTCCCCGTTACTCTTCCTTTCAGTGCACTTTCTCTCTGTGTTTTATTCCAAAGCTACTCCCCTTGGGTTGGACTGCCTCCCTGTCACTCCCCCCAGTGACCCTCTACAAAGACTTACTGTCTTAGTAATCCCAAAATAACAGGGAATTACAATTGGCAGCATAAATATACAACAAGTGCGACAACTCCAACCTCTGCAGAATACAGCTGCTAGGTTAATCTTTGGATCAGGCAGGTTTTGTGACGTTCGCCCCCTGTTGAATAACTTACATTGGCTAAGATTAGAACCTCAGATTCAATTTAAAATAGCCTGTCTGGTCTATAAATGTGTTTATGGTGCTAATTGTTATGGTAGGAAACTTGTATTCCCAAATCATAGAGAGCGTCTAAAACATCTGCCTCTTGATGTCCCTTCTTTGAAAAAACAAAAAAAAACATGCAGTTGAAGTCTGGGAACATTCTTTGCATTCCAAGGCACAAAAATACAGAATAGTTTACCTACAACAGTTCACTTAACTACTCCTTACAGTTCTTTTCAAAAGGTCTTAAAAACGTATTTGTTCGTTTCTTAATGTTTTATAAAAATGACTTGGATATTTTTATTAAGATTATTGCTTTTAATGTAATTCTATCCGGTTGGGATATCTCTTTGGTCTGTGATACGCTTTGAATCGCAAGTTAAAAGCGGAAGAGAAATCGCAGAATAGAATTGTGCTCTTATGGACTATTGTTCAGTTGTGATAAGCGTCGCGACATAAAAAGGTTTTCAATTCAGATTTAAATGTAAGATGGGAAGGTTGTAATCTTAAGGATGATGGCAGTGAGCTCCACAAGGTTAGAGCTATCCCACTAAAGATTCAAGCTTGAATAGCGTCTAAAGGTGTGATGTGGAAAGAGGGGATCATTGACCGATTTTTTTAAATAACGCATCCAATTCCCAATGTAAGCTTTTATAGTAAACTGCTTGTTATTTTATTTATTTTTTATTTTTGTTACATTTGTACCCCGCGCTTTCCCACTCACGGCAGGCTCAATGCGGCTTACATGGGGCAATGGAGGGTTAAGTGACTTGCCCAGAGTCACAAGGAGCTGCCTGTGCCTGAAGTGGGAATCGAACTCAGTTCCTCAGTTCCCCAGGACCAAAGTCCACCACCCTAACCACTAGGCCACTCCTCCACTCTGTTATGGGAAACAGAGAAACATGAGAGGTTTTGGTTAGCTTGCTGCTCCTCTTAACAATGCTTTAAATTTATATTTGAAAGAACCCTTAGTGTGGTGTGAGTGAGGTGTAGGGCTTTGTATTGTAGCAGAAAGGGTTGGCCATGGTGGTGCATGTTTCTGCGAGAGCGCGGGATTAATCCTTTCACAGCCGGCTCCCGTCTATGTACAGCTTCTCCATGGACTCCCTGAGTTGTTCATGTATGGTGCTGGTTACCCTTCTGAAGTCGCAAGCAGTTTATACCTGGGCTCCAGTGGCTCAGAACAGGGCAGTCTGACTAGCCCACGATGTTCAAATGAGGTAGAGGAGATTTTTAGTGCTGAGTGGGCCTGCTGGCCTCGGGCCTAGAAGGAAAGAATTTGATAGACTCTGAGATAAGATACCTGTCTGTGGGACTGAAGTGACCATAGTAAAGGATTTTGCTGTAGTCAAAGCCTGGGTAGATTCCTCATGGGAAGACTTTAAGGTAATAGAAGAAATCACTCTGTGTAGCTGAATCTTACCCCAGTAAATATTAATTTTATTTTTGCTAAAGAAGCTTTGCTTTGTGAGGGCCATGTGGGAGCTTAGAAGCCCCTGGTGCAGAGAACTGCATCAGCCTGCTACATACTTAGTGTGTTTTTATTTCCTAACGAGTTACTGCATCATTCTCTGAAAAGCTTTTTCAGTGTGCTGATTTGTTTCTGGGCAGGTGTACTGCAAGGAGCAGGATTACTGGCGCTTTGTGAAGGATATTCGCTGGATTAGTCCACATGCCTCTCAACACATGGAGAAGGTGAGTGTCGGAGAAGGAAATCACTATAACTGATGGGAAACTTTCACTTCATGGGAACAAATTTAAACAATTTAAAAGTGGAACTGTTAAACTCTTTCTCAGGGGCATAGCCAGAAACCCAGTTTTGGGCAGGCCTGAGCCAAAGGTTGGTGGGCATGAAAACCCTGCCCCCACCCGGCATCTTCCCGCCTCCAGTGATGCGGGGGGGGGGGGGGGGGGGGGGTGTCTCTTAGCTGCATTCCCCTAAACCCTCGCTACCTTTTAAATACTTTGCCAGCAATGAGCAAGGACTCGTACCCACTGTTCATGCCGGCACTGAGCCTTCCCTCTGATGCAACTTCCTGGTCCTGTCAACAGGAAGTTGTGTAGAGGGGGAGGCTCAGGGCTGGTGCAAGTAGTAGGTATGAGTCCCTGCTCGCTGCCAGTGAAGATGAGGAGGATTTAAAAGGTAGTGGGGAGCTTGGGGGAATGCAATTAAAACGACATCCCCTTACCCCACCTTCCTGATCGCCGTGGGGGAGAGAAGGGAGAGATGGTGGGAGTCTTTGGTTGATGGGGTTTGGGGACTCCCGCCAGCCACATCTGTGCTGGATGGGCCTGAATTCAAAGTGGGCCATTTGCCCACTTGTGGCTACGCACTGCTTTCACTTGCATTGAATTTGAGACACGTTACAGTGTCTTTAGGATGACCTTCATATTACTCAATGAAATACAGCTAAAAGTTTAAAAATAATAAATGATTTGCTTATATGTTCCTCAGCTTGAGCTGCTGTAGAAAAGAAGCATCAGCTCTTTTGATTTGAAGTGTGGCCTAGTGGCTAGTGTTGACCTGTCTTCGTGCCATCATAAGACTGGTTTGTGCAGCCTGCTGAAGTAGGATCAGAAGAATGTTCTGAGCTGGGCATCTGATTTCTCTGTAATGTGATGTTGTCATCAGCCCTCTCAGGGAACTGAAAATAACAGTGACTCACTTTGAAGATTGTGGTTTCCAGTTTCTGTGTTTTTTATCAGGAAATCTCCAGTGTAAAAACTTGAATTTAGAGCAGGTGTCAGAATTTCTTAGCAAAGCATTGAAACCAAAGCCCTTGAGGAAGTAGTGTATTTCTTGGGTTCAAAAATAGCCAGATAGAGAGTGGTAATAAATGCAGATCTTCTTCTCTCCTCCTGTGTTTTGTTTGTTTTTGTTACATTTGTACCCCGCGCTTTCCCACTCATGGCAGGCTCAATGCGGCTTACATGGGGCAATGGAGGGTTAAGTGACTTGCCCAGAGTCACAAGGAGCTGCCTGTGCCTGAAGTGGGAATTAAACTCAGTTCCTCAGGACCAAAGTCCACCACCCTAACCACAAGGCCACTCCTCCACTGTTGCTACTATTTGAGATTCTACATGGAATGTTGCTATTCCACTAGCAACATTCCATGTAGAAGTCGGCCCTTGCAGATCACCAATGTGGCCGCGCAGGCTTCTGCTTCTGTGAGTCTGACGTCCAAGAAGCCTGCGCAGCCTTCTACATGGAATGTTGCTAGTGGAATAGCAACATTCCACGTAGAATCTCCAATAGTAGCAACGTTCCATGTAGAATCTCCAATAGTATCTATTTTCTTTTTGTTCCATTTGTACCCTGCGCTTTCCCACTCATGGCAGGCTCAATGCGGCTTACATGGGGCAATGGAGGGTTAAGTGACTTGCCCAGAGTCACAAGGAGCTGCCTGTGCCTGAAGTGGGAATTAAACTCAGTTCCTCAGGACCAAAGTCCACCACCCTAACCACAAGGCCACTCCTCCACTGTTGCTACTATTTGAGATTCTACATGGAATGTTGCTATTCCACTAGCAACATTCCATGTAGAAGTCGGCCCTTGCAGATCACCAATGTGGCCGCGCAGGCTTCTGCTTCTGTGAGTCTGACGTCCAAGAAGCCTGCGCAGCCTTCTACATGGAATGTTGCTAGTGGAATAGCAACATTCCATGTAGAATCTCCAATAGTAGCAACATTCCATGTAGAATCTCCAATAGTATCTATTTTATTTTTGTTACATTTGTACCCTGCGCTTTCCCACTCATGGCAGGCTCAATGCGGCTTACATGGGGCAATGGAGGGTTAAGTGACTTGCCCAGAGTCACAAGGAGCTGCCTGTGCCTGAAGTGGGAATCGAACTCAGTTCCTCAGTTCCCCAGGACCAAAGTCCACCACCCTAACCACCAGGCCACTCCTCCACTGTTGCTACTATTTGAGATTCTACATGGAATGTTGCTATTCCACTAGCAACATTCCATGTAGAAGTCGGCCCTTGCAGATCACCAATGTGGCCGCGCAGGCTTCTGCTTCTGTGAGTCTGACGTCCTGCACGTACGTGCAGGACGTCAGACTCACAGAAACAAAAGCCTGCGCAGCCTTCTACATGGAATGTTGCTAGTGGAATAGCAACATTCCATGTAGAATCTCCAATAGTAGCAACATTCCATGTAGAATCTCCAATAGTATCTATTTTATTTTTGTTACATTTGTACCCCGCGCTTTCCCACTCATGGCAGGCTCAATGCAGCTTACATGGGGCAATAGAGGGTTAAGTGACTTGCCCAGAGTCACAAGGAGCTGCCTGTGCCTGAAGTGGGAATCGAACTCAGTTCTTCAGTTCCCCAGGACCAAAGTCCACCACCCTAACCACTAGGCCACTCCTCCACTCCACGTGGTGGTATGCACGGATGTGAAGGGGAATCTTGAACTTGCTCAGTGATATGCACTCGGCTAGCAGTGTGGCCAGGTGCAGGGAAGCAGAAACTCATTTTCTGTTGACTTGATGGGGCAGCCAGCATGTAGATACTTGACTTGAAGTTTTCTTTTTTCATTATTTCCCTCACTCCCGTCAGACAGGTTACTGCAGTGCTAATGCTCTGTGGAGCCCAGTTCAGTCTTGTTGATCTCGAGTGAGCGAATTGCTGGATCTTCCTCCTCCTGCCACACCTTGTCACCATCAAATCACAAATAATGTTGGAAGGGCTCTCGCTTATTTTGGATTAGGTTAAATCTGAAAACTTGCCCATTACTTGCAGTGCATGGCTCACAGAATTTTCTCGAAACCATTTGTGAGCGTGTAACCTGGAGGGCAGATGTTTTGAATGGAGCAGTCCTGTTCATCTGGATAAAAATGATAGTGGTAATAAGTTGTGATACTGGCAGTTAATGGTTAAATAGATTGTGAACTGATATCAAAGGATAGTGTTTAGTTTTTTGTTTTATTTTTGTTACATTTGTACCCCGAGCTTTCCTACTCATGGCAGGCTCAATGCGGCTTACATGGGGCAATGGAGGGTTAAGTGACTTGCCCAGAGTCACAAGGAGCTGCCTGTGCCTGAAGTGGGAATTGAACTCAGTTCCTCAGGACCAAAGTCCACCACCCTAACCACTAGGCCATTCCTCCACTGTTGTGACTATTTGAGATTCTACATGGAATGTTGCTATTCCACTAGCAACATTCCATGTAGAAGTCGGCCATTGCAGATCACCAATGTGGCCGCGCAGGCTTCTGAAACAGAAGCCTGCGCAGCCTTCTACACGGAATGTTGCTAGTGGAATAGCAACATTCCACGTAGAATCTCCAATAGTAGCAACATTCCACGTAGAATCTCCAATAGTAGCAACATTCCATGTAGAATCTCCAATAGTAGCAACATTCCATGTAGAATCTCCAATAGTAGCAACATTCCACGTAGAATCTCCAATAGTAGCAACATTCCACGTAGAATCTCCAATAGTAGCAACATTCCATGTAGAATCTCCAATAGTAGCAACATTCCATGTAGAATCTCCAATAGTATCTATTTTATTTTTGTTACATTTGTACCCTGCGCTTTCCCACTCATGCCAGGCTCAGTGCGGCTTACATGGGGCAATGGAGGGTTAAGTGACTTGCCCAGAGTCACAAGGAGCTGCCTGTGCCTGAAGTGGGAATCCAACTCAGTTCCCCAGAACCAAAGTCCACCACCCTAACCACTAGGCCACTCCTCCACTGTTGCTACTATTTGAGATTCTACATGGAATGTTGCTATTCCACTAGCAACATTCCATGTAGAAGTCGGCCATTGCAGATCACCAATGTGGCCGCGCAGGCTTCTGAAACAGAAGCCTGCGCAGCCTTCTACACGGAATGTTGCTAGTGGAATAGCAACATTCCACGTAGAATCTCCAATAGTAGCAACATTCCACGTAGAATCTCCAATAGTATCTATTTTATTTTTGTTACATTTGTACCCTGCGCTTTCCCACTCATGGCAGGCTCAATGCGGCTTACATGGGGCAATGGAGGGTTAAGTGACTTGCCCAGAGTCACAAGGAGCTGCCTGTGCCTGAAGTGGGAATCAAACTCAGTTCCTCAGGACCACAGGGTGCCACTCTCCCATGGCAGGGGGTATTGCTGTGTTTGTCCACGTAGCAATCTATATAGGTCAGTCACCAGGTGTCACGCATAGCGCTCTCCGTTATATACCTATGAGCTGCATGGTGCTTCGCACACTAATTCGTTAGTGCATTTTAAATGTGTTAGTAAAAGGACCCCTAAGAAAGCCATAGAGAGATGTCCAAAAAGTGACAAGTCAGCATTTGGACGTCTTATCTCACAGAAACGTCCACATCAGTATTATCAAAACCTCTTTTTGGACGTCTTTTTCTCTGAAGTCCGTAAGAAGGACGTCCAAATCTCAAGGGGGTGTGCTAGGGACATGTTCAAGGCGGGACTTGGGTGTTCCTAAGACATGGATGTCTCTCAGCAATAATGGAACAAAACAAAGATGTCCAAGACTAAAACTTAAGACGTTTTGAGCTAGACCTGTTTTTATTACGAATAGCTACAGTGGGAATTGAACCCACTTCCCCAGGACCAGTCTGCTGCACTAACCACTAGTCTACTCCTCTATTCCATTCAAGAGGTGCCCCAAATGACCACTGGAGGGACTCTGAGATCACCTCCCCTTCCTCTCCCAAATCACAAAACATTTTTGCAAACAGCGCTTTCAAAAGGAAAAGATAGACTTTTTTTTTTTGTAGAAAATGACCTTTCCTGTTCTGATTTTGTACATTTTACAAAAAATTGTCCAAATTCAGACTTGGATGTCCTATCCAAAAATGCCCCTTGTGCATTTGACTTGCCCAAAATCACAAGGAGCAGCAGTGGAAATTGAACCCATGTTGCCAGACCAGTGGACGTAGGGGTGAGGGCTGATCTGACAAGGAGAATAAAGAAAAGAGAGGCAGCTTGAAAGTAGCAGTTTCTATGCAGCAGAAGCTGTAACTGCTGTTACAGAAATGCGTTGGGTCCCCTCTGTTAAATTTCAGGGACTTACTTTGTCTTTTACCCCCAGACACTTCTAATGTTTAGAGCAGCAAGCTAAGAACCAGGAAAGTGGGTTCAAATCCCACTGCTGCTTCTGTAGATGTTGGGTAAGTCATGTAAAGGGCAGTTCTGTAAGCTGGGCACAGAAGTTATAGAATAATAAGTCATGTGTGTGATTAATGGCACAAATTGGTGTTTATGTGTGAAAGTACCAGGCACTTATAGATGCCAGAATCGCTTGGTGCATAAATTTGAGAGGTGCACATGTGGGCGGCTCCTGGTTATCTCTCTCAGGTGTGCACGTAATGAACGGAATTCTGTTACGCGCACTTTAGGACAAAATTGGCGTAACTGGTGCCTAAGGACTTATATTCTGTTAACGTGTCTTGGCAACCAGCCTACAACACTGGGACTCCTAAATATTGATGCCAGTTTATGGAATTGCAACCCTAACTCTCCATTGCCGCTGGTACAAACGTAGTGTAAGCCCTCTAGAGACAGGAAACTACTACCATACCTGAATGTAACACAAGAGCTGAATCCAGAATCTCTTCCCCTTGTGTATAGTTTCCTTTCCAATCTGCATTGGGTTTGGAAAATAAAAAGGAGACCTGTGCTGAAGCTTTATGGTTACTGGCAGCAGGTCATGAGAAATAACTGCACAACAGCTCTAATAAAAAGGATTTTAGAGATTGCTTTTCAACTGTATCTGCCTTGACTAACAAGTGCACTCCGGGTCTGTATTGTTGATTAAAAGTAATTCTGTTTAAAAATGATTGTTTAACTTTGTGTGAAAATAAGTTGGAATGCAGAAGATAAGACACAGCTCTAATTAATTTGGTATGTGAAGAGGAGGATGGTGCTTGTTTTTGAAGTTCAGACTGGCCACCTGGACTTGGAAACATGTGACCAAATTACCACAGTATGGCTTGTTTACCTATTCTATTCTCAAGCATTCTGTAATTTTCCTTGGCTCTGAAAATAAGCTTTAGCTTAATAAAAAGGGGGGGGGGGGGGGACTTGTTGCAACAGAGCTTTGAGGCTCATCTGTGGGTGGATGCATTGAGCAGAAAAGACTTGTTCCTGGTCATAAGGAGACTTTGGGCTTTTGCTGCAAGTGGCCTCCCAGCTGATGAGATAAGGGCCTGAAATTCCTGACCAGTGATGTTTTATGTATAATATGTATATATCTGTCTTATAGCTTTCTTTTAGTTAGATGATTTAATCATTGTATATATATATCTTAATCATTGTAGATTTTAGTACCTCTAATAAAGGTCTCATTTACCTAATACGAATCCAAAAGAATCCACAGTAATTATTGAGAAGTCTGTGTCAGTGAAGCAGGCTGTAAATCCATAGCAGAACAAGCTTCTAGGGCTAATTCCAGAACCAGGGCCCTGCGTGTAGCTGAGGCGCAGTACATGACCACTCCACTTCTTGACCTGGCAACGTTCTCTGTTTTTGTAGTTTATCTCCTCGCAAGAGAATGGACAGAAGAGAGGCGATGGAGTGAATGCTGGGGACACAGCCCAGCTCTGGCTACAGCACAGCCTGCAGTTCCACTGCCTGTCTGCCCAGCTGAGAGCTCTGCTGGGAAACAGACAGTACACCAGGAAGTTCTACACAGGTAACTACAGGAGAACAGAATGAAGGACCCTGCTTTATATTTGAAAGCTGGTTAGCCCGTGGTGTGTGTTCTCCAGCCAGTATCCTGTCTCTGGCTTATGGGAATACGTTATACTCCAGATACAAATGTACAGTATTTAGAGCAGGTGCAAATTACTGCAGTTTGGATTTATGCATTGAGACACTCCCAAAGAAATGAAAAGGTCATGAGATAGGAGACGATGTGCTGTTGTGTATTGGGAACTATTTAAAAGGTAGAAAATGGAGATTAGGATTAAATGGCCAGTTCTCTCATTTGAGGAAGGTGAATAGTGGAGAACAACAGGGATCCGTACTGGGACTAGGGGTGGGGGGGTTGATCGTATTTATAAATGATCTTAAAATTTGGAACAAAAAAAACAAGTGAAGTGATCAAATTTGCAGATGACACAAGTATTTATAAAATGCTTAAAAACTCCAAAAAGCGCTCAAGTTGAGTGTGAGGAATGAATATAAACCAGATGTCTACAGTGACCAGTTCTAATATCAAACAGCACACCCTTCAGTCTCTCTCACCAAACTAGTCAGAGAGAGCTGCATGTTCTGAAAAAGTAAGGACATAATAGATCAGGTAGGTAGCTGCTGCTTTTAGTTTTGATAAGGGCCTGAAATTCCTGATCAGTGATGATGTATACATCTGTATACCTGTTTGCTTCAATCAATTTGTCACTAATGAATGTTAATGCATTACCCCCTTATTTCTCACGCCTGAGATGTACTATTTATCTAATTTACTTTATAGTTTATTCTAACATTTATGAACTTTAAATGTAATACAACTTTGTATTTCTCATCTGGAAATGGCGATCGCCATTAAGGCATAATGTAAGCCACATTGAGCCTGAAAACAAGGTGGGAAAATGTGGGATACATTTCGCAAGAGTGGAATGGACTGAACTGAATAATTAAAACACCCGAAGCGTTTGCGTTGCAGATAGCAAAAAATGTTACTTACAGGTTTTGTTGTACACAAGGAGGGTAATTTTTATAGAGATCTTCACACGTGTAAAATGCCTCTTGCATGTGCAAGGCCACACAATGACAGGAACGTGCAGTGATGTGCTGGAGCAGGCTCTCACAGGCTCGCAAGAGCCGGTTGTTAATTTTTTGAGAATTTTGGGAGCCGGTTGTTAAAGTAGGGCCCTCCATGGCTAGTTTAACAACTGGCTCCCAAAATGTGCTGCTGAATTCCCTACTTTGCTGGTGGGGATGCTGAGCACTGCCAGCCAAGTAAATAGACTGCTGCTGCTCCCTGCTCCTTGTTTCCAGCTCTGAGCAGCAGGCTGGGACTTCTCGAGCATGTGAGAGAAGTTCCAGCATGCTGCTCAGAGCAAGACGTTGGGAGTGGTGGCAGTCCTTTTATTGGCTGCCAGCAAAGGTATGCCTAGCGTGCCCGCACGAAGGGAGGGAGGAGAGAGAGGCAAGTGTTGCTCCCCCCCTGGCCCTTCCAACTGCAGACTGGCTACGTCCAGAGAAAGAGCCTGTTGTTAAAAATTTACCAGCACACCCCTGGGAACGTGCATGCTTTTATGCTGGGGAGGAGTTTGAGCGGAGTACGGCTAGAATTGCAATTTACACTCTAATTTATGCACAGCTGTGTCCCTTTTGCGTTCTGCAGAATTTGTGCTGGTATTTTGTAAAGAGACAGACTCTTAGCTTTTCACAAAAGTTTTTAAGAACTTATTTGCATGCTAACTTATTCTTAAACAGATATTGAATTTAAACCGCCATGCCTGGTATGTGTCCTATATCAATTATTATATTTGTATTCTCTTAACTAAAGTACTGTACTGCACTTTGGTTCAAGGTTCTTTATTCCTGATATACCGCTAAAGGGTACTTGCCATCATAACGGTTCACAATTATAATATTGGAGTGAAATGGCAGTTAAGTGTCTAACTCGAAGGGGGTACGAGCGCCCGACTAAGTGTGAGCTTTAGCGACTATTATCAGGCATCCAGCTTTACAGCTGCCGTAGAGCAGGCAGGAAGTGGTGATTTGCTGACTTACCCTTGTATTGTATAACGCATTAGGTACACAAATTTGCTGTTATAGAAGACTTGCTTAGCTGCTAGATTTTGGGCACTTAACCTTTAGCCACGTTATAGAATTGACTGACCTCCCCCCCCCCCCCCCCCCCCGCACGTTATAGAATTGACGCCCTGGAGGGTAATTTTTAAAGTCATATCTAGTTAACACACACTTTCACACGCCTGTTTTGCTTGCCTTCATAAATTCTTGTGTAGACATGAAAGAACATGTGAATGTGTAGGACCCTGGTACTTAGAGCAGCTCGAGGGTTCTTGTAAATGTTGGTGCTTACATTCCGGAAGTGTATGTATAAATGAAAGAACAATATAATCTCCGCATTCAAGTGTGGACCCGGTGTCCTGCATGCCCTCAGTGAAAGTAAACGCCATGAAACTTTTGTGTAAATTCATGCTAGTCGGTATTATTAAGGGATCACGTATGACTAAAAGACCAGCATTTGTGCATGTTGTTACCTGGCAGCTTCTTATAAAATTATCCCCATAATGAAAGTGCGTCGTCCTGTGTTACAGTTCCCTATTATACTGCATTTCACTGGTTCAGGGTTAACTACCTATTCTGAAATCACACATTGAAAGTATCAAAGAATCGTTTGTGGCATTATAGATACTTTTAATCTTCTGTATCTTTAATCTTAGTCCTGTTCCTTTTAACCTGCATGAGCAGGGCCGAACGTTATGGATGCAGGGCCTGGGACAAATCCACTGCAGTGGGGCCTTGAGCTGCTGCTGGGTGTGGTTCCATTTCCAGGCCAAGAGAAAATTATAGTGTTGGGAGCAGAGCTACAAAACAGCACAAAGACCTGCGTAGTCCAGAAAACACACGTTCTCCAATCAGGAGAACTAAAAGGCCTAACCAGGAACATAAGAGTAGCCATACTGGGTCAGACTAATGGTCCATCTAGCCCAGTATCCTGCTTCCAGCAGTGTCCAAGCCAGGTCACAAGTACTTGGCAGAAACCCAAATAGTAGCAATATTCCATACTACCAATCACAGGGCAAACAGTGTGTGCATCTTAAGACTATGGACTTTTCCTCCAGGAACTTGTCCAAACCTTTTTTTTTTTTTTTTTTAATTTTGATATTTTCAGTGATACACAATACAATGTGACCATGCAATTCACATTTGGTTCCATAAACAGAAAAACATTTCATTCAACATATAAGGAAACAATGAGAGCATTTTTTCTGTCCACACAAAAGAAAAGAAATTGGTTCCAAGATAGGAAAGATTTAACAAGAATATTAAATTAATACGCAATTGCTACCTCTATGTTCAGATTCCAGCCTGTTGTGTAGGAGGGCATATAACATTCACTTTTTTTTTTTTAAACCCAGATATCACTAACCACGGTTACCACATCCTCCAGCAGTGAGTTCCAAAGCTTAACTATTCTTTGAATGAAAAAATATTTCCTCCTATTTGTTTTTAAAAAAACAAAGTATTTCATTGTGTCCCCTGGTCTTTGTACTTTTTGAAAGTGTTAAAATTGATTCACTTCTGCCCATTCTACACACAAGATTTTATAGACCTCAATCATATCTACTACTATTTAACATTTCTAAAGTGCTACTAGGGTTACGCAGCGCTGTACAATTTACATAGAGGGGCAGTCCCTGCTCAAAGAGCTCACAATCTAGTAGACAAGTGAACAGTCAAATTGAGGCAGTCTGGATTTACTGAACCCACCCCCCCCAATCCATTTAGCTTTTCCTCATATGGGAGGAATTCCATCCCCTTTATTATTATTTTGGTGGATCTTCTTTGAACCTTTTCTAATTCCGCTATATATATATTTTTTTGAGATATGGCGACCAGAATTGAACTCTCTCACAGGATGAGTAGTGTAGCCAGCAGCTCTTCTAAAAAAAAAAAAACAGGAAAATGAAAATACCATGTTTCAGTTAAGTGCCTGCTTCAGGGGTCTTGGTACAGTTTGTCAGAGAGCCAGATGCACAAAACCTAACGAGCCCACAACTTGCGTTTTAAACTGGTTCCAGCCAGTTTAAAACGCAAGTAGTTTACCGTGGGGGGCATGCACCAAGGGCATTTTTCCAGTCACGGTAGCAGGCAACGAAAACAGAAAGCAAATTGTCTAAAGGCTATTATAATGAGCTGCACTACCGTTTTTCCGATTCCCTTACCGTGGGAACCCTAACGGGAGGTCTGCACCTCTCGTTAGGGCTCCTGTGAGGGAATCGGAAAGAAAAAGGCACCAAAAAAGGTTAAAAAAAAAAAAAAAAAAAGCAGCGAGCGCACGTGAGGGGCGTCCTTTATGGACGTACTCTCCCTGCGCTTGGTCTTTTATTTGTTTTTTCGCTGTTTTGCTCACAGCGGATCTCCATCCCTACCGCCTGCCCTCACTTTTGCATCCCTTTTTTGCTGCTGTCGCGGGCAGATCCCCCCCACCCCCCCCCCCCCCCCGCGCTCCTCCGGACTCTCTGATCCTCTCTCCTGCTCTCATGACGGCAGCATGGTTGACCCGACAGAAAAGGAAAAAAAAAAAAGACTACCCCAAATTATTTGCGCTAGAACTAAAAAAGTTCTTTTATGCTCCTCTTCCAGGTCTCTTCAGCCAATCAGAGTGCGTTTAGCTGGCACCTGCAAGCTAGACGCGCTTTGACTGGCTGAAGAGACATGGAAGAGGAGCATAATCAAAAGGGACGTCCCGATTCTCCGACTCAGGTACCGAAGGAATAGAGAATGCAAATGAGCTGCAACGAGTAGCTCATTTGCATTCCCTTTCCTTAGCGAATTCCCGTTCCCTATTGATTCGCTATGAAATCGGTAGGGAACGTGAATTACCGACGACTTTGATGCATCTAGCCCAGAGTGTTTAAGCTTATGTGGTTGAAAAACACGCTGTCTTGAAAAAGATGTGATGTAAAAAGATGGTTGAATCAATCCTGGAGAAATCTGTGAACACTGCACCCAAAAGTCACAATACCAGAACTGAGCACAGTATCTCTAAGATGAGGTTGCACCATGGAGCGATACAGAGGCATTATAATATTCTTGGTCTTATTTTATATCCCTTCCCTAATAATTCCTAGCATTCTGTTTGTTTTTTCTTGGCCACCGCAGCACACTGAACGGAAGATTTCAATGAATTGTTGACAGTGACACCTAGATCTTTTTCTTGAGTGCTGACTCCTAAGGCAGACCCTAGCATCAGGGAACTATGATTCGGATTATTGTTCCCAATGTGCCTCACTTTGCGTTTGTCCACATTCATCTGCCATTTAGATGACCAGTCTTCTGGTTTGCTAAGGTCTTGGCAATTTTTCACAATCCACGTGTGTTTTGAGAACTTTGAATAGTTTTGTGTCATCTGCAAATTTTAATTACCTCACTCATTACAATTTCCTTTATAAATTTGTTAAATAGCACCAGTCCCAGTACTGTTCCCTTTTGCACTCCGCTATTCACCCTCCTCCATTGAGAAAAATGGCCATTTATCCCTACCCTCTGTTTTCTTTCTAATAACCAATTCCAAACCCACAGAAGGACATTGCCTCCTATCCCATGACTCTTTAATTTTCTCAGGAGTCTCTCATGAGGAACTTTGTCAAAATCTTTCTGAAAATCTAGAGGTTATCAATAGAAATCAAACAAAACAAAACATGGAAAAGAAAATAAGATACCTTTTTTATTGGACATAACTTAATACATTTCTTGATTAGCTTTCCAAGGTTGCCCTTCTTCCTCAGATCGGAAATAAGCAAATGTGCTAGCTGACAGTGTATATAAGTGAAAACATTCAAGCATTACTATGACAGTAAAATAGATACCATTGGAGATTCTACATGGAATGTTGCTACTATTGGAGATTTTACATGGAATGTTGCTATTCCACTAGCAACATTCCATGTAGAAGGCTGCGCAGGCTTCTGTTTCTGTGAGTCTGACGTCCTGCCCTTCTTCGTCAGATCTACTGAAAATCTAGATACACTACATCAACTGGCTGAACCTACGCTGACTCTGTCCCATTAAACCATGTTTGTCTGTGTGTTCCGTAATTTTATTCTTTATAATAGTTTCCTCTTTTTTTCCCTGGCACTGAAGTCGGGCTTACCAGTCTGTAATATCCCGGATCCCATTTTATAATCTTAGGCTCGGTTGGTTGCTACAGATTACTGCTCCCTCCCTGCGTCTGAGTCTGGCTACCAGGTGTAGCTGTTGCAAGATGCTTGGGACTCCCTTCCATACAGGGGCTGTTGAAGTGTAGGTTTGCTGTTGGCTGTGATGTGCCACAGTGTGTTGTGCAATCCTAGCAGAAATCTACATATTTTATAACCTGCCTCTTTTCTTTTAACTGAACCCTTGCAACTCCAGTAATGACCTTTGGCATGTTGGTTTACATAAATTTAGTTACAAACTTCAGCCTACAAGTTTTTAGTGACATCAGGGGTTGGGTATTTTCCCTGTCACTGTGTAAATATTGAGACTGTTGGGATGTGTCTGCTCACACCTCGGTGTGCGTATAGACGATCATGCGCAGATCACCAAGCTGGGACTTCGTTGAGCAGAAATCAACATTAGAGAATCTAAGCCATCTTGGTTTCCATTTCTGCAGATGAGTGCATTCCGTGTTAGTGTTTAAATAAATGATTTTTAAAAAAACCAATAAACTAAGTAGGTTTGGTCCATAAATAAGCAGTCACATGAATATCACCTGAAGGTCCAGTTTTAACACGGTAATCGATTACAGAAAGACACTTTCATGTTTCTACTCAGGGCATTAACTCTCATGGTTACCACTACTGAACAGAGCCAAAAAAGGAGGAGTAGGGGAAGCTGGCTCTTCTCAATCAACAAAGGAGACATGTAGATGGATTAAAAGCTTTGTTTCATTAACATCAAATTCGACTCGACACAGCAGCCGTGTTTCGGCGCCTGCTTCAGGAGTCTTATGATGTTAGTTATATTGTCAAAGCAGTTAAGAATTGTAGATAAGAAATTTGTACATAAACGGGGTATCAGACTTAACACTGAATGCCAGCAAAAACAAAACCTTCATGGACTACCAGTGGAGGTCTCTGTGAAGTATCAGAACACCGCCACACTGGCTGCTGTGTCGAGTCGAATTTGTTGTTAATGAAATAAAGCATTTATTTATTTATTAGGATTTATTTACCGCCTTTTTTGAAGGAATTCACTCAAGGTGGTGTACAGTAAGAATAGATCAAACATGATAGACAATTAGAGCAGTAAAAATATTCAAACAACAATACAAAGTATGGCATGGTATACTACTTGCAATGACAACACAATATGTACTAGAACATTATAATTGGTAGTGAAGGGTAAGGCAAAGTTGTAACATATAGATTAGGAAGAATTAGAAAGGAAGGTGATTGATTTGAAGAAAGTTGCACGTGAGGTCAGAGAGATGGTTAAATATAATCTCAGCTAGGGTAGGAGTGGATAAACATGTCCCGCTGCAGTATGTGCAGCCCGAGTCAATCCTTGTGTGAGTGAGATTAACAAGTTAGTTACTTCTTCCATTAAAGGCTTGGTTGACGAGCCAAGCTTTCACCTGCTTCCTGAAGTAGAGGTAGTCTTTTGTTAAGCGGAGCCTTTCAGGCAGTGCATTCCAGAGTGTGGGGGCTACTCCGGAGAAGGCTCGCTTGCGGGTATCACATCGTGTAATGTCTTTTGGAGAGGGTGTAGTTAGTGAAAGTCCCTGGGAGGACCTTAGTGTCCTTGGCGGTGTATGGAGGATCATCCTATTCTTCAAATAATCGGGGCCATTTCCTTTCAGGGCCTTGAAGATCAGACATAGAGTTTTAAATTTAACCTGTATTGTACTGGTAGCCAATGAAGTTTTTGCAAAAATGGTGTGATGTGGTCACGTCACTTGCAACCTTCTATGAGTCCATCTACATGTCTCCTTCGTTGTTAGAAGAGCCAGCTTCCCCTACTTTTTTGCTTTGATTGTGATACGTAGGGAATCGGTGCACCTCCACCTCTTTTGTGGTTTTTTTTGCCGTTATTGAGCAGACACGTGTCCTGTTAGGGAAGGAGGATAGATTGTGCTGTTATCTACCCGATAGGGAAGGGACAGATTTCAGGTAATAGCTGCTCTGCTGCTTTGGTTCTTAGATACTGCCTTCCTGCTCAGCGATGACCATGTCAGGGCCATGTTTCAGTGCCTGGAGGCCGTTGAACAGAACAACCCCAAACTACTGGCTCAGATTGACGCTTCTGTGGTGAGAAATAATTCTTGCTTCATTTATTTGTAAAATTATGTTTTAACTGTGGAAATTTTGTCTTTGGAAGAAGCCTTCTAGACCACTGAAAACTGGGACTTCAACCCCCCCCCCCCCCCCCCCCCCCCCAATGGTCCTCAACACAATACTCAGAGATCTTGCAACACTTCTGATTTTTCAGGACGTGCATGAGTGATTTGTGTACACTCCCTCCATTTGTATATAAATATTTTTCATGTATATTCCTTGTGAATAACCTGAAAAACAGACCATTAGGATTGAAAGGGAGGCTAGAAACGAGTTGAGTGGGATTACATGGGAAATTTAAATTAAAAAAAAAAAGTGAAGTATATAATTAAAATTAATCTGGGGAAGGACACGTACTAATAATCCCTGTGGATCCACAGATATAATGTATAAATGGACCTGCAAGTCCGGCGGGCAGTATAAAAATTACCTCAGAATGTCTCTCTAAATAAAATAGTTGGTGTGTTTATAAACCTCTATGCTTTTGCTGAGTTATTGATTTGGTATTGAACTAGGTGCATAATTGGGTAAAATATATTTTCTCTGTCTCCATCTGCTGGTGAGTAGGAGTAAACCACAGGTTCTGGACTGATCTGATGGGACTAAACGAAAGTTGTGTTTTTAAGTGGAATATTAAGATAAAATATTCCAAATCACGAAGTGGTTAAAAATACTGACATTAGGAGAGATCTTATAATTCACCCCTTTCCATTTTATACACATCATGTAAGATTTATTCTTCTTCTAGCTTCAAATTATTTTTTACATTCTTTTGTTAATGCTGTGTTCTTAGTTTGCCAGGAAGAGTGAGACTTTTTCATCAATGATGAAAAGTCAGAGTTTGACGGCTCTCCCTGGATCCCTCGGCCTCCCTCCTCTGGAGTACTCCCAGCACAGGTTCTCTGGATCCTTCAGCAGCCTGCAGCAGCAGTCGAGCTCTGGCCCTGGCACAGGTAAGGAGGCATCAGCCACCAAGGTCTTCACTTACTTCTTAGTGTTCGGGAGTAGTAAAGCAGTTCACAGATTTGCATGTAGCGCGAAGACACTGGAATGAGACAAATGTATAAAAGTGATATCCGCTAGATACTGGAGAGAGAGAGCTCCTAGGACTCTTGAACTCAAATTCTCTTCTGCTTACCACCTTATATACTCATACACGATATGTATTTTTCCCTGCTGGTCTGTGGAGAAAGCAGAGTTGCTTATATGTGATGCTCTCAATGGACAACGGAAACCCACCATACTTTCCTGGCCTTTTTCCCTGCCAGCCTTTTTATTGATGACTGTATTTTAAAATGAACTGCTAGGGAATAGGGTCATTAGGCTAGAGTGGGACTTGCCTGCTGATGCTCAGGGAAAGCTAATAGGCTTCTTTTTATCTTGGGGGAGAGATCTAGCTTGGTGGATCTGTTGGAATATGTTGCCATCTAGTGTGGCTGCATTTCTCTTCTGTCTGCTGCAGGGGCGAAGCCAGACCTCGAGGTGGGGGGTGGCACATTTTAGTCACCACCCCCCACCCCTGCTGTTGTACATTTTGGATGGCGGGTGTCCCCAACCCTCGCCAGCTGAAGACTTCATCCAGCGCTGGTCTCCAGTGCCACCGCATTGCCTGCCCTGCTGTCTCTTTCCCTCACGTCGGGCACACTCCTTTTAGTGAAACTGAGCATGCCTGACGGGAAGAGAGGGCTGCAGCGCCGCCGCAGACCAGCGCTGGACGAAGTCTTCAGCTGGTGGGAGTTGGGGACCCCTGCCAGCCAACCAGGGGCCCAGAGCAAATTGGGGGGGGGGGGGGCCAGGCCCCCGTGTCCCCGCCTAGCAACTCCGCTTTTTTTTTTTTGCCTTTGATTGTTGGTAACTAATGTGTCGTAGAGGGCTAATGTGACCCCCCCCCCCTTTTTTTTTTTTTCAAATGATCTTTAAGTGGTTCTGCTTGTGTATAGCTAGCCCTTTGGTGTGGGGAATATGATTTGTAAAAAAATATTTCTCACCTTTTTGCCCTACAGATTGGAGAACAGCACTTGAGGTGCCCAAGACCACGGGCAGCATCCATCCTCAGGAAAACACAGTGTACAAAGTCTGCGTTTCAGTGAGTGAGGACAGATTGGCCGCAGACAGTTCTGCTGTCCCAGCATTTAGCACTCACTCTCCTAAAGATCCCTTTTCCCCACTCAGTGAAATGAGCGTGAGCACTTTGACCAGCCAGAGTGAAGACCCCTGGGCTGGTAGCCAGGACGACACGCAGAGCGAGGCCGATGATGGTCCAGAATACTTGGCAATCGGGAACCTGCGCCATCGGAGGCGAACTTCCAGCCAGAGCAGCGGCAGCAGTAAAAGCAGTGCCTCCGACTTGTTTTCTTCCAGCAGTTCACAGAAACCAGATTCCCTGGGCCACAGCACGTCTGCTGGCAGGAGCTCATCGCTGCTAAGCTTGTTGCGCAGATCCAGCTTCTCAGAGGGGCAAACTTCCACCAGTCAAGGAGGCACAAGGAAGAGTCATACCCGCTCGCACTCCGACACTAGCGTAGCCTCTGGGAAAGGTCACGGTAAGGAAAGCCTGCCAATGTTAAACATAATAGTCCTCCTCTGCATAAGAAATGCTGGTTACTGTCTAATGTAATCCAGGAATATACAGTGATGTGATAAAGTCCCTCCCCCCTCCCTGATTTCCTATATTTTGCATAATGCCATACTGAATGGTTTCTGATCTTTAAACAAAGTGTAACATTAGACAAAGGGAACCCGAATAAACAGATAAGCTAGACCTTAAATTATAACTTTATTCCTTAAATAGTTATCCAACACCCCTAGAACCTATGTGAAAAAGTAACCCCCCCCCCCCCCCCCCCCCCAGTTACTCAGTCAGCCAGTTGACCACATTTAATTGATGATTAGATTCAGCTGATTGAACATAGCCTGGCTTGATTGTAGCCAGCACAGTAGAATCTAAACTCACTCACTATATATTGAATCTTACCGTGAGAGTGAAGTAATCACCTGAAACTTTTTACAAGGACACTACATGATGGCTCAAAAGAAATTCTAGAAGAGATGAGAAAAAGGTAGTTGAAATGTATTAGTCTGGAAAGGGTTACAGAGCCATTACTAAAGCTCATTATCTGCAGATGGAGAAGACTTGGAACATTGGTGAATCTTCCCAGAGAGTGACCTGCCAAAGTTACTCCAAGGGTGCAGCGACAACTCATTTGGGAAGAACAGCCAAAAAGGACTGCATCCTCTCTAGCCTCAGCTAGGGTCAGTGTTCATGACTCCATAATAGAGACTGGGATTTATGGGAGAGTAGCAAGGCGGAAACCACTGCTGTCCTACGAGTAAACTCCGTACTCATCTCACACTTGCAAAAACACACCTGGGTGTTTCCCCCAAGCCTTTTGGGATAATGTTCTACGGACAGATACGTTAAAGAAGGAAATCTCTGGTCAACATAGTCCCTGGTGTAAAGCCAACACAGCATTCAACAGTAAGAACATCCTATTGAGAATCAGACGTGGTGGTGGTCGTGAGATGGGGTGGAGATGCTTTTCTGCCTCAAGACCTGGAAACGGTGCCGTTATTGAGGAGAAGCAAAATTCTTTAAAATTTTGGATTGGCCTAGTCAAATTCCAGACTTGAACCCAATACAGATGCTGTGGCAGGACCCGAGTTCATCACAAAAATCTGCAAATGTCGGAATTAAAGCAGATCTGCAAAGGAGAGTGGGCTAAGATTCCTCAACAGCAATATAAAAGATTTGATCTCGTTATAGGAGGGGTTTAGTTGCAATTATTGCCGCTAAAGGTGGTGCAACCAGTTAAGTTTAGGGGCAGTTACTTTTTCACATGGATGGTTTGCTGGATTTTAAAGTCTGGGTTATGTGTTTGCTCAGTTCCCCTTTGTCTAATATTACATTTTGTTTAAAATATCAGAAACTATTCAGTGCGAGACAAATTCAGTAAGAGGGGAAATTGGGAGGGGATAAATACTTTTTCACATCTCTGTAATAGAGGGCCTGCAGTGAGGTTGTATGTCATAGAGGTCTCATTGTGAGGACGCCTTAGGAATCTACCCAGACTTTGCTGGACAAATGCCTATACTTTGCTATGGCATGGGGATGCATTAGCAATGTCCAACAAACCCGTGGGTAAGTTTCAGCCGAAGCTTCTTCCATGATGTCGTTGATAGCAGCAGGTTTGGGTACAGGGTCAGTCAGGGATACTTTTGTACTTTTCCACTGTGTCCTCAAGTCAGGAGATGGAGAGGCAGTAGGAGCTTTAGAACTGATGTCTCTTTAGTTCCCTTTACAGTTGCCACTTGGGTGGTTTTACTCAAGTACCTAACTCCACTGCATTCAGGGAAAGACAATTTATGGTGTTTAGCATCATCTTTTGTTTTAAAAAGTTTGTACCTATGGGCACTTGTGTTGGATACCTGAATGATGGTAGATGGGAGATTCTTGTCATTTCCTAGACATGTGGCATGAACAGGGGCTTAACTGTAGATTTTGTTTAATCTGTCCTGCAAGGGAACAGTTCTTATAACTTGCAAATTTGGCTAATTCTTCTCTCAGTACATCTGAATAGTGGGAATTTTATCTGATACATGAAGAGTTTTGATATTTGCCAAAATTTGAGGTATTCAGAGACACTTGTCTGATAATGCACAAGGTTATTTTCCTGAAAACTCATCTTTGGACTTCCAAAGACTGGGTGCTGAAGTGGTAATTATCAGGTTGTTAGCATTACATGTGTCTCCATGTCAAGGCAACCTTTGAGAACAAAAGGGTCTTCGGTTACGTGGGGACCGTTAATCTTGAGTGTCTCTAACCTGTTTGCTTTCCTCTTCTCTCACACTGGCTGCTCCTCACAGGAGGTCTCAGGGATATCTCCATTATATTAGAAGAACCTGTGGCAGGTTTGGAAGCCAGTACTAACTCTGCATGCTCTCCTCATTCTGTTGAATTATTCCATGAAGATCAGACCTGTTTTTAAAGCACTGGTGTCAGATGAGCTCTGTTAGCTGAGATGCAAAGAACCATACCTAGTAACTTAAGGAGCAGTGTCCACATTTCTTTTGCCCATCTCCTGAAGATTTCTGTTAGCTAAGGTACCTGTCTTTTTTTTTTCTTGATCTGGTAAACTTGCTTTTCCATGCAAGGCACAGACTTGTGATGGCAGATAAAGACGGCAAGGCTCATTTAATCTTCCCATTTCCCCCCTTCCTGTTGCCACAGACTCTCTCTGCTCACCTGTTGCAGTCTGAAGTTTGGATGCCGTTTTTGCCTCCGTTTCCTGCACTGGAGAGACACTTTTATACATTTGCCACCCTTTCTGTCTCCCTTCCTCAAAGAAGACTAATAGAGGAGAATTTTCCAAAATTTGGAGGGTAATTTTGCAATGCTGTGGCCTCTACAGTGCAGGAATTCTTTGCCCCACATACTTTGAAGGACCAAGCGTGCTGGCTGGAGATGTTTCTTTTGTGGTCCTACCTTGAGCCCGCTTCCAGCCCAGGCCTCTCTATCATGTTGGGAGGGAGGGTCTCATTTGAAAAGTGCCCCCATAAGCAGTAATGTATTGACCAAGGCCTGACCTCTTCCAGCTGTCCAGTCTCACAAGAATTCATTTCCCATGTCCAGCTCCCAGGAGATAAAGGCAAGACAGAAGGGGATTATTGTAAAAGTACTGTTTGTGGATGAGGGAGGCAGAGGCGGGTCGGTAATCTCAAGTGGCTTCCTCTGATTGGCCCTAGGTATAGATAGCGATAGTCTGGGAGTGCCCATGACTGCTCTGAGGTACTTGGCAATGGCCCTTGCTTCCTACTTCAAGATCCTGAGACAATTCAGAAGAAACCCCGAATAAAAGCCCCTGTTCAGCATGACAAATAATCGGTTTTGAATAGACACCAGTGTTTTTACTCATTCCTCCCCTGTTGCATGATTTTATACTTCAGCAACCACTTATTCTGTCTGCATCAATAGATACGGACCCTTTATGTTCAGCAAAAGAGATGATTTTGGTACATGCATTGTGATCTTTCTCTCACTCTCCAAGAAATCACTTCATTTTATGGTCTCTTATCTTTAATGTCATTGTTTCTGCATTCAGTATACCTCCTTGTGAAGAGGAGATGGCATTTTATGCTCTTTTGAGTGATTTCATAATGTTACTGGTGTCTCTCTTCCTGTGTATATCTTAAGAGTCCTGCAGTGACACTTTGAAGCTGAAGGACCATATCTCCTGCACCTCTCAGAGCAGCGGAGTCCACCCTCAGAGTTCCCTGTATATGGAACAAGGTGAGTGGAGTAGGGTGTGTGCTGTCGGCATTGAAACTGTTTCACCTAGAGATGAGCAGATAAAATCCCTCTTGCAGAGAACACAAAAGCACTCTGTTCAGGGAAAGCAAAGCATTCAGGCGTATTTCCAGAATGCTCACCCAGTCTTACCACAGCTCTCTTGAACCCACTCAATTTTCTCAGTTTCATATCTCTGCATACCACGTCATTTTAACTGCACCTTTCTACTTCCATCTGCCTGATCCACTTGAGGACTAGAACCCAGCATTGGGCCCAGTCTGAGCCCTTCAGTTAGCCTTGATGACAGGGGAGGGACCTGGGTGGCTGCACTTGAACCACGCCCTGAGCTTCCTGGATTGCTCTTCATCTGTCGCTGAAGGGCAGTGCTTCCAGGCAAGAAGTAAGGAGGGGAACCTGAATCAAGGGTCAGTGGGGGTTCTGTGAAATGAAGCAGGCTGAGCTTGTGGACATACTAGGTAAGAGCCCCCCACCCCCACTCCCATCCCTGTTGTCTTTCAGGAAGTTGTGTTCTTGTAAGTAGCTGAGGTTTGCCAGCTGTAGATTAGATTCCAGCTGAAACAAGTTAAATTATTTTTTATAGTCATTTCATTACTACTAGTATTTGTTTGTATATAATAATGGCAGACAATTTGGATTTTAAATTTAGTGGATTTAGAATGAATTACTGATCTTTTTTTTCCGCATCTGAGCTCAGCGTGAGTTTCATATTTAGATACCTGAGTTATTCCTCTGCCCAGTTGTTTTCAGTCTGTTGCAGTTGAGGCAATGGAAAGTGAAATGACATATTCAAGGTCACAAACTGTCAGTGAGAGAAGTGGAATTTGAACCCTGGCTCCCCTGGTTCACAATCTGTTTTTCTGGCCTCCTAAGCTTCTGCTCCGCCACACCTTTTGGGATATTAAGATACGTAGTAGATGTACAGTTATGGATTCCATTGTTAAGATTATTATTTAGAAATAACATTAAAAAAAAAAAAATCTAGTTAGGTGACTGAAAAGTATGGAGAAAACCTGTTGCTTTGGTAACTCCAGGCAGGCATCCCCTGAGTGCTGGTACCTGCTTCTTTAACTTGTGAAGGTTCCATTAAATGTATGCTATACACTGGGGTTAGTGCACACCTCATATACTAAAATACATTCTGTAAGATGTCATTGGGAAAAGGTAGCAAACAAAATGACAAACATAGCTAAGACCCTACTGCCCTGATGGTGAACCTATGACACGCGGCCGCAAGTGGCCTCATACAGAGAAGCAGCGGCGTTCCTTGCTGACACCTGGGGTGGATCGCGCGACCTCCCCCCCCCCCCCCCCCCCCCCCGGTGAAATCACCCCCCCCCCCCCCCCGGTGCATGTTTACCCGCTGGGGGGGGTGCCATGTGCGCTTCTATTGGCTCCCTCCGAGTCCTCCGCTCGTTCCCTCCCTGCTGCTCCCTCTGCCCCGCCTCCTGCACGGCCGTTAGGGGATCTTTGACCTCACTTCCGGCCGGCGGAGCAGAGAGCAGCGGAATGCCGTGGGGGACGCATCTCTGGGGGCCCTGTGATCGCCATTACCACATAACCACAGCAACCATCATCCAATCTACTGTTCTGGGGTGTCGTGGATTTCTAATTGACCGTCATTACTGAGATAGGTGAGGGGGAGGCTGGGAGAGGCGAGGGCATGTGCTATGGGTGCCGTTTCCCGCCATTAGAAATAGCGGCAGCCATCTTAATTTACATAAGGTGGTCAGTTAGGCTAGTTAACCCCTAATTGCCTGCAGGGCTAACAGGCTATCTATAATTCTATCTTCTGTCACTGCCCCCCTGATGGAGAACCCAAAAAATAAAAAACCAAGGTTAAGTAAAGGAAGTGGTAGTAGCAGTAGCCGACCCTTTCAAGAGACATGGACCGAGATGTATGGCATTATAGAAAAAAATGGCAGATCATTTTGCGTTCTATGTACTGAAACGGTAGTAAGCAGAACGTGGAATATAAATAGACATTTTGAAACTAATCATTCCCAGCTCTTGAAAAAAAGTGAGGATGAAAGGAAGGAATACATTTCCAGGCAGCTACACTTTTATAAGAGCCAATCTAATTCCATCATTACATTTGTAAAAGGTTCTACAAATTTAACATCTGCAAGTTTGAGCATTGCTCACTCCATAGCTCAGCATGGAAAAGCACTCAGTGAGGGAGAATTTATTAAAGAAACTCTCCTAAGATGTGCACCAGTTCTATTTCACGATATGCAGAATAAAGATGCAATTATTAAGAGAATATCTGAGTTACCACTCAGTAGAAATATCAATTGAAGATTTAGCCAATGAAATTCAGCAACAAAAAAGTCACTAATAGGCAGATTAATTCCCCCTCCCCCTCACTTATCTTAGTTCACGGCACCCCACACAAGTTAAATAATATCAAGACCAACAAAAGAAACCGACTGACAGATGAACAAAGAAGTCACTAAGCAGGTAAGTTAAATAATTAGTTTTTGGTTTATTAAATACAGTTATATATTACAATTATACATTTTTGTTATTTAAACTATAAATATCGCAAAATAATGGTTTTTTTTTTTCTCGAAGTGACACACCACCCGAGTTATGCTCGGTTTTTTGGCGAATTTTGACACACCAAGCTCAAAAGGTTGCCCATCACTGCCCTACTGCATGTCCAACCAGAGTTACTGATTCTATGTAAAAATGAGTAGAATCTTCAAATCCTTGTTCAAAGCCCACCTCTTCAATGTTGCTTTCGGCACCTAACCTTTATCCTTTCAGGAAATCTAGACTGCCCCAATTTGACTGCCCCTACTTGACTGACTGTACATTTGTCCTTTAGATTGTAAGCTCTTTGAGCAGGGACTATCCTTCTATGTTAAATTGTACAGCGCTGCGTAACCCTAGTAGCGCTTTAGAAATGTTAAGTAGTAGAATGTAGCTACACCTACTGCATGTCCCAACAGAAAGTTCATGATTCCGTGTAAAAATGACTGGCACATAGACAGAAATACTAATATCCAACCAGAGAGTGGCCTAGTGGTTAGGGTGGTGGACTTTGGTCCTGGGGAACTGAGGAACTGAGTTGGATTCCCACTTCAGGCACAGGCAGCTCCTTGTGACTCTGGGCAAGTCACTTAGCCCTCCATTGCCCCATGTAAGCCGCATTGAGCCTGCCATGAGTGGGAAAGTGCGGGGTACAAATGTAACAAAATAAAATAATTCAATGTAAAAGTGACAGAATGTAGCCAAACCTACCTCATGTCCAATCAGAGATTTCTGATTCTTTGAAAACATGACTGACACATAGGTAGACCAAGTCCAACCAGAGAGTTACTGCTTCCATGTAAAAATGACTGGTAGCCAGATAGAGAACAGCCGAAAGGTGAGGTTTTTGAAATTAGCTGCTGTGTTTTCAACCAAAACCATTGGCTGCCCCTCAATAGAAAATGGGTCCCCTCCCCCGACAGAAAGCAGACCACCCTTCCACCCACCCGTTGGCTTCCCCAGGCCTACCTTTAGAAGCCCTGGTGATCTAGTGGCCTCATCGGGCCAATTTCGGAACCAAAACTGAAATTTGGTCGAGCTGTATAGGCAGATCTAGTGCTTGTCCAACCAGAGTGTTCCTGATTCCATGTAAAAATGACTGGCACATTGCCAGACCTACTGTGTCTCCAGCCAGAGAGTTTCTTATTCCGTGATAGACTGGTCTGTTTTGATATTTTGGGGGCCAATTTAGATTGGTTGTGCAACATGTACACGTGAATAATGACATTTGCATATGTAAATTCCATAAATAAGTGAATAACCAATTTTACAGTGCTGCTATTAGACAGCTAGATGGGTATCTTCATGATTTGGGTGATTAAAAAAAAAAAAGAATTGTGTTCCCAGTTTACAATGGGAATACATGTATATTAAAAAAAAAAAAAAAGTTCCCCATTGGTATTTTACAACTGCTCTGAGGACTTTGACTGCCAGTTACCTTCTTGTTTGGAGTTGATGTCTTGCATTAGTGATTGTGGGGAGGGAGTCCTTGTACTTGAGACATTACTGAATTAACACTACCTCAAGAATAGCAGTTTCACTCTGCGCCTTAATCTGCTCCTCTTGTAATTGCAGTCTTCTGAAATCCGGCACTTAGGCACTGGTAATTTTTGAGAATCAATGCTCTGCTTTATAGTTTGGCAAATAATTATGCAGTTGGCCGTATTCTTATCTGGTGTTTAGTGAGCCTTTATAAAATACACAAGAAAATAAGCACATCCTAACCTGGGCATCCTGTACAAATGAGGCTTTTTTTTTTTTTTTTTTGTAATCATCCTCTTACCACTTTGTCTGGGATTCTTGGCTGATATGTAATGTTTACTCTTCTCTTGCAGAAGGCCCTCAGTATCTGACTTCAGGAGAGGGGATGTTCCGAAGACCTTCCAAGGGACAGTCCTTAATAAGTTACTTATCTGAGCAGGACTTTGGAAGCTGTGCAGACTTGGAAAAGGTACAGCAGGAAGTTAGGGGCTTGTTGTTTCATCTTTCTAACTCATATTTTCTCAGTTATTGTGAATTGGCAGTACACAGCTTGGATGTGTTTCGCTGCTCTGTTTGTTATCAGCAGAGAATACCGATGGGAGTGGGGTGGCCGGTTGCAGTGACTGGTGATGCTTTCCAGTTTTGAATCAAGGTTTTACATGGTTCTACTTTGTACCCTGTTTTGGTGTCCCAGCAGCTCATGAAGGGAGGAATTTTGCAGCCCTTTATGCAAGAAACATTTTTCAGTGAAACGGGGAGGTTGTAGAACAAGAGGCCATGGTGTGATTAGGCTCAGAAATAACATTCAGAAATTATTTTTACAGGAAGGGTAGTGTATGCTTGGAATGACCTCGCAGTGGTATAGAGGCCAAATCAGTAGCAGAATTCAGACTAGCCTGAGACAAATGAAGTGAAACCAGAGAGCAAGTCAAATCTATGGCATTGTGACAAGAAGCAGTTGGCCAGACTAAGTTGTTTAATAAAATTTGCTATACTGCCTGATAAACTGTGATCTTTGCAGTTTACAGAATATAAAAACAATATAAACTAAAGATTAGAAAAACTCCATAATCGATAGGACAGACCTAACCAATTCAAAACAGAATGTAAAACATAGACCATAAGATCAAGGCGTCTACCACAGACACAAATGTACAAAACAATGTCGCTCAAACTCCTGAATCAATGTTCCGCATTTGACTTTTGACAGAACTTGTCGGTTTACAATAAAACTAAAAACAAATCATATTAAAGAAGGGAACGCCATAACGTCAGTGTCGATGGAAAGACCTAATCCAGTCATCCAATCGCAAGTAATTTACATAACACATTCGGAAAGAAAAATATCGTAATCTTTCTCTCTACATCTCAAGATTAAAAGCTTGTTTAAAAAAAAGTTTTTAGTAAACCTTAAATTTCTTAAAATTTGCCAGTTGTAAACATGATCGAAACTTTTTGCACAACCCAATAAACGAATAGCAGAGTTTTTTGTAACATTCGCAAGTGCTTCAATCTTGATGTTGGCAGACTGGCATACACTACATTTCCGTAGTCTAAAAAAGCATTCATCAGTGTGTGAAGACCATCCTCATCAGACAGATGTCTAACTGCATTCAGTTACCGTAAGGTATTATAACTTTTTTCACAACACCTGAAATCTGCTCTTTAAAACAAAGATGTTGATCAATTAATATTCCCAAGAATTTAAACGTACCAGCTAGCTTAATGCATTTTCCCAAAAGAGATGGAGCAACTGTTAGTGGAGTTTGATTCCCCACAAATGCAACATGCATGTGTTTTATTTATATTAAGTACCAAACAGTTAGACTTCAAAAATGTTTAGATGCAGTCACCTCTTAGTTGAAGTGCTGTAAGATCAAAAGTCACTGATGAAATTGTGGCAACCAGCAGCAGGTCATCTGTGTAATAACGAACCCCAAACCCATAGGTTTGTACCAAAGTCAATAATGGACACACAAATATCTACTATAATAAAACTCAACCTCAACGTTCTGAGGACACTGACATCAGTGAAGCCAAGCTCTGACTTCCTTCAAAAAGGTTTGAAGGTTCGTGGTGGTGAAGCCACCAAAATCGCTCCAGGCCCCGCCCTCGAGGGCGGAGCAATGGCAGAACAACGAAGGGGTTGGCAGGGAGGGAGGCGGGGGGGGGGAGTCGCTCTGGGCCCTGCCCTCGAGGGCGGAGCAATGACAGAACAACGAAGGGGTTGGCAGGGAGGGAGGCGGGGGGTGGGAAATCGCTCCGGGCCCCGCCCTCGCGTCTAACGTCATGACGTTGGGGGCGGAGCAATGCCAGAACAACGAAGGGATTGGCCAGGGAGGGAGGGGGTGTTTGCGACGAAAACCTTGCTAGCGCCAATTTCATTTGCTCTGAAACGGGCTTCTTTTACTAGTGTTGAATAAAATAGGGGATACAGCAGAGCCCTGAAGCACGCCACGTTCCAAGTCATAAATCTTAGATTGTGCTTTCAATTGGAAAGAAATAATTTAAACAAATTACATTCTTTAGGTCTGACAGGTGCTGTTTTTAATCTAGTACAAAGTAAGCCATAGTCTACTAACACGAAAGACGCCAAATCTACTAAAACTACCAATACAAAATCTCCACTATCTAATGTCTCGTGAAGCTCATTGAGCAAAGCAGTCAAAATTGTTTCAGTGCTAAATAAAAACCGGATTTGCCTTGAGTGGAAAGCGTGAACAGAACCAACAAAATTCAAAAGCTGTGCCCAAATCACCTATTCTGTAACTTTTTTGCCAGAAAGTAAAGATTAGACATTGGTCTATAGTTTGATGGAAGAGTCAAATCAGAAGAGGCTGAGTATAGGTCACACTAACACATGTTTCCAAGATACTTGATAAGTACAGATGTAAGATATTTTATATTGCTGGTCCAGTAAATTGGAATAGGGTACCTTTAAAGCTCGGGAATGTCACAGATTGTAAAGAGTTTAAAAAGGAACTTAAAAAAAAACGTTTATGCAGGCTTACAGCCAGGGGAAGGAGTAAGGATACTGTGCTTGGTTTAAAGATCTGATTGATGTTAGGCTTTGTTGTAAGTCTGATTTTTGTTTTTATAAGAAGAATGCCCTGATCCAAACTAGAATTAACCAATAATAATAGTCCATATTTATTTTATTTTATTTATTTTTGTTACATTTGTACCCCCGCGCTTTCCCACTCATGGCAGGCTCAATGCGGCTTACATGGGGCAATGGAGGGTTAAGTGACTTGCCCAGAGTCACAAGCAGCTGCCTGTGCCTGAAGTGGGAATCGAACTCAGTTCCCCAGGACCAAAGTCCAGTCCTCCACTGTTGCTACTATTTGAGATTCTACATGCTATTCCACTAGCAACATTCCATGTAGAAGTCGGCCCTTGCAGATCACCAATCTCCAATAGTAGCAACATTCCACGTAGAATCTCCAATAGTAGCAACATTCCATGTAGAATCTCCAATAGTATCTATTTTATTTTTGTTACATTTGTACCCTGCGCTTTCCTACTCATGGCAGGCTCAATGCGGCTTACATGGGGCAATGGAGGGTTAAGTGACTTGCCCAGAGTCACAAGGAGCTGCCTGTGCCGGGAATCGAACTCAGTTCCTCAGTTCCCCAGGACCAAAGTCCACCACCCTAACCACTAGGCCACTCCTCCACTCCACTTTAGAATTAAAGATCCTCTGAGAGGGAATAGGTAACCTGATGTCACTTTTGTCAACAAGGTCAAGGTACAGGCCTGAAATCCGAACCACTAGATGGTCCTTCTGCCTTCTTTTTTGTCTTTTGTCATGTTGACTTTCTTCAGTAGGTCTTAATGATTGACTTTGCCAATACACATCTATAAGAAGGTTGCACTAATTTCTATTGTAAACTGCCTCTGCGGGCATCTGGCAGGGTCTGACAGTACTGCACATAGGTGACCGATGAACTTGACCGCTCCTGTTCATGCCCTGATTCACTTTCCTAAGCTTTAGCTGTGTGTGTATTTTTTTTTCATGGTGAAGCCTGGCGGTCTGAGTTGCAGAATTTGAAATAAAACCCTGTTCTCTAGACTGTGAGTAGGTAGAACTTTTACTACTACTACTTACCATTTCTAAAGCGCTACTACACGTACGCAGCGCTGTACACTTGAACATGAAGAGACAGTCCCTGCTCGACAGAGCTTACAATCTAATTAGGACAGACAAACAGGACAAATAAGAGATAAGGACAAACAGGACAAACAAGCGATAAGGGAATATTAAAGTGAGGATGATAAAATAAGGGTTCTGAACAAGTGAATAAGGGTTAGGAGTTAAAAGCAGCATAAAAAAGGTGGGCTTTTAGCTTAGATTTGAAGACGGCCAGAGATGGAGCTTGACGTACCGGCTCAGGAAGTCTATTCCAGGCATATGGTGCAGCAAGATAAAAGGGACAGAGTCTGGAGTTAGCAGTGGAGGAGAAGGGTGCAGATAAGAGAGATTTACCCAGTGAACGGAGTTGCCGGGGAGGAATGTAGGGAGAGATGAGAGTGGAGAAGTACTGAGGAGCTGCAGAGTGAATGCACTTATAGGTCAATAAGAGGAGTTTGAACTGTATGCTGAAACGGATAGGAAGCCAGTGAAGTGACTTGAGAGCTGCTCTCAATTCAGAGCTAATTATTTAGCCAGTGCCTGTGTTCCTGAAAGGGCTTGTGGCTTTTCTGTCACTGCATTTACACTGTGAGCAGACCAGTGAGTCGTGACCCTGCTGCTCCTGAATCTTTAAGTCGGCCACTCGTGGGAATAAAAAAAAAATGCACACAAGAAAACTGATATAGATGTTACAGAACTGTTTTACTGACTGATCTATTTCTTACTGTGTCTAGGAGAATGCACACTTCAGCATTTCGGAGTCGCTGATTGCAGCCATCGAGTTGATGAAGTGTAATATGATAAGTCGACAACTTCGGGAGGATGATGAAGATGACGACAGTGACAAAGAAATCCAAGAGCTGAAGCAAAAGATTAGAATGCGGCGAAAGGAAATCCAGACTAAGCGCAACCTTCCCATCTACGGAGACCCGGAATCTGAAAGTAAGATCTCTCCGAAATCAGTTGTTGTATGTTTCTGGAAAATCTTTCGTGACCTGATCCAGCCTCTCTCTTTATTATAAGGGCATGAGTTCAGGTCACAGTCTCGATGATGGCTGTGCTAAGAGTACAGCGTCTAATCCAGTCACTGACAAATATCTCACAAATTCATGTCTCCGTCGTGTTCTTAGCCATTTACCTATCTGAAATTAGTGATGGATCTTGTACACTGTCCACTAGCTTTCTAAACGGATCTGTAAATCTGTGCTAGGTCTATTTTTCTGCCCAAGGTGGGGCTCAAGAGTGTCCTTTGACACTGAGGTTCTCCACCATGGAGGTGGATGTACGTGTTCAGAAAAGTCAGGAATGCTATAGAAATAGATTTCTTAATATTATAAAGTTTGCTCTGTCTTTGCTTTAAAAAAAAAAAACAATAAAATCATTCCTTTTTTTTTTTTTTTTAGCATGGAACCCTTTATCCTGTTAAGGGAGGGTTTGGAAATGAAGGTTTCAGATGATACAATGTGCTTTTTTTTTGTTTTTTTTTAAATGCTGTACATGATTTGCACACTCCATATGTGTTCATTTGGAATGTGATGATGAGACCCATATGGAAGACCCTCCCCTCATTCCCCCCCCCCCCCAAACTAGACATTTATTGGGTGAGTCTTCGTTGTAATCTTTCATGCATTCAGTGGACGATCATAGAGCCACGTGTAATCTTAGAAAATCAGCAAAGGATAAGTTACTGTCTGGTTTCTCCATTTTAAAAGCTGAAGAGAGGTCTTACATGGATGGTAATGGTGCCTAAAATTGCTTTTTTCTTTCTTGATCTGTTTTCTTCTCCTGAACTTCTTTTCAGGCTTCACAGCCACAGAGAGTGGGTCTCAGTTCAGCTCCCGTGATTCCATGAGACTGTCTGATTCAGGGTCAGTGGATGAGGTGGATGAGTACGAGATAAGAGGTGAGAACCCCACCTGTGTGGACAAAATGGAGTCAGACATTTCTGTCACATGGATTTAACCTCTCCTTTCTGTAATCTGAGAGATGTCTCCAGATCAGGCATAATAACCTTATTTACAAGATTTTGATCTGGAAGATAATGGATTCTGTCTTTTAAGGGAAACCATCAAACTAAGGTTAAAATACTACCTGCCCTTAAAGAGGCAATTTTCAAAGTCATTTTAATTAAACTCTGGAATTCTTTACTAGAGAATGTAGTAAAAGCAGTTAGCTTAGTGGAGTTTATAAAAGGTTTGGATAGCTTCCTTAAAAAAAAAAAAAATCCATAAGCCATTATTAAAATGAACTTGGGGAAAATCCACTGCTTATTTCTAAGATATAACAAAATATTTAAACACACATGAATACAAGTGTATTGCTTCTTCAGCTTATTGAGAGTGGAGTAGTCTCATATGTAACACACGATAAAGATTATTTGATTTTTCACCCAATGACTGGGTGTATTATCTGTGTGTATTGTCTAATCATTGACTGAACCTCCACCACCCTTTGCTAATCTTATATATGAAGATATATTTCTGTTTATCAATATGCTATCATCTAATTTTATGCAGCACTTAGCTTGAACAAGTTGGTGCTCTTAAAACCCCGACAGGTCCCCGTTTCGTGGCTACTTTTTCAAGGGGGAGTCACCAGTTCTAAAACCAAAAACAAGATGCAGCACAAAGTTACTTACAAAATTGTTCTAAAAGGCTTATTAGTTGTATAATTACTTGTATTCTAAATAAAATTGCTGTTAGCTTACCAAGTAACTGTCTCAAGTGCAACTGCAGCATTACTCTGTCTCTCTCAAAAATGGCCACCGCGTCTTTTTGTTAGTGCTCAGCCGTGCCAGCTGGTTATGAAGCTAGCTTCAAAATAAAAGTCCTTAACACAGTCTTCTAACTAAATAAAAGCCCTGTCTGAGACTAGTATAGAAAACTGCCACTGTTGATATTCATCTTGTATGTCTCGAGCGAACACTCCTTAATTGACCATTTGTTTGTGGCAAAAGTTTTAACATATCAAAAGATTTTTCTATATATTAGGAAATGGAGAAAATTGAAAAACATTGAAAAAAATTGTTAAACTTAGTGCCTATTGATAACTCTAGAACTGATATGGGAATATTCAAAAACCAGTGTACGTGTTTATTATAAACCATACAACCAGAGACAGAGTAATGCTGCAGTTGCACTTGAGACAGTTACTTGGTAAGCTACCAGCATTTTTATTTAGAATACAAGTAATTATACAACTAATACGCCTTTTAGAACAATTTTGTAAGTAACTTTGTGCTGCATCTTGTTTTTGGTTTTAGAACTGGTGACTCCCCCTTGAAAAAGTAGCCACGAAACGGGGACCTGTCGGGGTTTTAAGAGCACCAACTTGTTCAAGCTAAGTGCTGCATAAAATTAGATGATAGCATATTGATAAACAGAAATATATCTTCATATATAAGATTAGCAAAGGGTGGTGGAGGTTCAGTCAATGATTAGACAATACACACAGATAATACACCCAGTCATTGGGTGAAAAATCAAATAATCTTTATCGTGTGTTACATATGAGACTACTCCACTCTCAATAAGCTGAAGAAGCAATACACTTGTATTCATGTGTGTTTAAATATTTTGTTATATTTTGATGCTCGACAGAGCACAGGCACAATTGTTTATTTCTAAGATAAGCAGCACAAAATGTATTGTACTGTTTGGGAATCTTGCCAAGTACTTGTAGCTTGGATTGGCCACTGTTTGAAACATAATGCTGGGCTTGATGGACCTTCAGTCTGTCAATACTTATGTTCTTATGTTTTCGTGGATAAATAGCAATTGACATATGGAGTTTCTGAAGGTTAGATGCTTTTAGAGAGGATTTCTGCTAGAATGCTTGTGTCAGGGCAGGAAAATAATGTACATAAGTTGTATTTTTAAATGTACATGTATGTTTCACAGGTACTTTTTTTATCTGCATAAAATTTCAAGGGAAACTTTGAAATCTGGTCCAGCTCCCATAAAGTTTGTCCTAATGTGGGTAGTTTGGAAACTGTGTCCTAAATGTTTTTGGTGTGTTTTTTTTTTTTTTTGTAACACCTTGGTCTTGAGATCTTGTACTAAGGAGCTGATTGAAACCTTTTTTGGCCAGCAAGCCCTCACCAATGAAGTCATTTCATGTGCTGGATAAGGCCAAACCATGGTTTCACATTTTACTGAAAAGAAGGAATCCATCCAAGCGATCAGCCGCTTTTACTTATGGATTAATACTTTACAGCTGCTTAGGGGAAGTCACTGGACACTGGGTTTTTTATGAGTTAGATTCAATGTATGAAATGAATTTCTTGCTATGGGAGGCAGTCTACTAGAACACACTGTATTTCTGTTAACATCCATTGCACAGAACCTGCCCTCTCCTGTCTTGCATCAAATGGCCTCTAGGTTTAGCTAGACTGTCGGTATCATCTGATGAATGGAAATGTCTCGATTTGTGGCTGTAACTTATTGTGAGCTGAGAATTTGGAAATTGCTCAGATAATCTTAACACAGAGCAAAGGAAGTTGGGCACCATGTTTCTTACTGGAACTGCAATGCAAGAGTTGGCAATGTGGAACCACTTAAACTGGGATGTCCCAAAACTACTTTATTGGCCCAAGTACAATGTCTGTTCTGTCCCCTATATAAAAATTTAAGGAGCTAGTTTGGCTACAGAACTGTGCTTTTTTTTTTTTTTTTGCCTTTAATATTGAAACACTGGTAGCCGAGCGGTTGCATGAAACATTTTGTCGCTGTATCACACAGATGGTTATGATGGATCTAACCTGGTTCAAATGTCAAAGAACGGACTGTCGTTATCAATGGCTTCCTTATTTTCAGGTAGTGTACCAGCTTGCATAGCAGGGGTGCTTCATATATACGAGTGTGTGTGGTGTGTGAAATTTTTATTAGGGTGTATCTGAGCACCACAGGGAGCGTACATTTTAGATTGCAAGATTGGACTTCAAAGATTGAGTCAAAATAGAAATCTGAGCAAAACATTGTCTTTAGGTTCATTATTTGCAATGAGGGGGGACATTCAACCCCAGATAAGCTGCTTCCAGACTGGTTTTGCATTAGACTTTCATAGCTCCCTGTCATTCTCGGATCATGCCGTACACCTGTGTGTGTGCTCACACTTTCCTGTCTGCTTGGCTTTTCTTGGTCTGGGTTCCTGCAGATCCATTTCTTTAGGAATTGATAAACAGGTATCAGGTTTGGGGTAGACAGCTGTCTTCCATATCCTGAGATTGTGAACACTTTATTTTATTCTGTTGTCTATAACTGTCCTTTCATGGGTGATGAATAATGTTCATATGCTAAATTTCGCTATAATATCCTTAGTGCATAAATCCACATAGATTCAAAGTTCTGGCTTTTGCATGAAATCTCTCTGAGAATACTAACAGAATAAGACTGGAAAAGTGCTGGAAATTCCCCCTCTCATCGTGGCTGATGGTGATGATCTAGAAGCAGTGTCTGGCTGGAACGGAAAAGTACCGTTATTAAGTATATGTAAAGTGCTTTGATTGTAGCACAGAAAAGGTGGTATTTCAAATCCTGTGGGCTCGCTCTAATCTAACAGGAGATAAAACTCTGCTGTATTCGCTCTTAGGTAAGCAGTATTCCTTTTTTCCTGCAGGACCTCAGATACTTGCAATTTTAAATCAAGAGGGTCTCCTTGAAAATGTTGTTGTTGAAATGAAAAATAAAATAAAAACTGAAATCCTACACATTGTGTAAATTGGGGAAGCTTTTGGCATTATTCACTATGTTCCTGAGAATCTGTTCGCACTGTCATTTGATGTCGGAAATCACTCTAAATTCAGCTTGCCAGCAGTGGCCCGCTTCCAGTTCTGCTGCAGCTGTATCTTAAAATTCTCAAGGAGAATAATTACTAGGGATGGGCTGTTATTTTCAAAAACATAAGAATTGTCAATGACTTATCCTAAGTTGTTTCATATTCTCAAACGAAAATGAGTAGAAAAAAAACCCCATGACATTTCATGTTTTGTTCGCCCTCTTTCCACATAGTGCACGCAATTATGAGTGGAGGAGTGGCCTAGTGGTTAGGGTGGTGGACTTTGGTCCTGGGGAACCGAGTTCGATTCCCACTTCAGGCACAGGCAGCTCCTTGTGACTCTGGGCAAGTCACTTAACCCTCCATTGCCCCATGTAAGCCGCATTGAGCCTGCCATGAGTGGGAAAGCGAGGGGTACAAATGTAAAAATAAAACAAATGGAAAATTCTTGTAAGCAAGACATGTGACATGAAGCAAAAATTTCTGCCGTCCCATCCCTAGTAATTTCTTCAGGGGTCCTTCTGGATAGGCACTGTGTGAGTCTGGATTTTGGGCTATATTGTTGATCACACTTTGGTTTAAAGTGCTCAACAGTTTGTTTGAAGGGTTAAAAATAATCAGGTTGTATAACTTCTATAATGTATTACAGAGTGAGTGTAGAGACAGAATTACAGGGTACATTATTTATTTATTTATTTATTTATTTATTTGTAACGCTTATACCCTGCACTTTCCCACTCATTAGCGGGTTCAATGTGGTTTACATGGTACAATAGGTTTACAAAGTAACATAGAATGGATACAGCTGTAATAAAGTGAATAAACAGATGTTCGTTTAGATGTGGGTAGGTAAGAAGGGTAAGGAAGGAGAATGGTAGGGGAGAGGGGTGTGTTATGGGATTAGCGTATTGTTTAGTATGGGAGAGTATATTGGAAAGGTATGAGGAGGGATGTACTTAGAACCTGGAATTTGCCCCCCTATTTATCCTGTCTTCATAGTTTGATCCGGATAGCGCAGACATCACTTTTTTTTCCCCCCTAACTACCATATTTTCATGCGTATAACATGCACATCATATGTGTTTTTACAAAGCGTGCGCACCCCCTGTGTGCTATATGTGTGGGCACGCTCTACCGGTGTATTTTTACTAAGATGTGCCAACTGCAAAATTCACGCATTTGTTTTAAGGCTTTTTTTTTTTTTTTTTGCAGGTTTCATGCAGTAACAATGCCTGCAAGAACCTAAAAAGAAAAGTCGTTAAAAAAAAATGTGTGCGTTTGGCAATTAGCACATGTTGAACAAGATTTTAATTCCTGTGGAAACCACTTTGCTAGTCTGCATTACCATAGCACAAAGTCAAATTTATGCATCTTTATTAATCGCTCTTGAATAATCAATTCAATCTTAAGTCTTCTCGGACAGCATGTCTCAAACCAGTTGCTTTTTCAGGATGTCTGCGATGAATATACATAAGAGTTTGACATGCAGTGGAGGGCAGTACTTCAGGATTAGGGCCCTGTTTACTAAGACGCGTTAGTTTTTTCAACACACCTACAATTAGCGCAGGGCTATTGTTGTCAGACTTGTGAATTCTTGTACCAAGTAGAGCTCTGCTCAGCTCGGTACTCGGACCAGGTTCTGCTTGGTGGTCGGACAACCCCGGGTTTCACCTGCGCTGACTGCCGTTCCCCAGAGGTTGAGCCCCTAGGTGCGTGCGGCCTGCAGGACTTACGAGACGGAGATGGAAGCGAGGTGGTGAACGTATTGGCCAGGCAGGCAGCAGGTCAAGAGAGTAATCCAGGTACAGGCAAAGTCCGTAAGCAGGCAAGAGAGTAATCCAGGCACAGGTAGTCAATAGGCAGGCAGCAGGTCAAGAGAGCAATCCAGGCACAGGCAAAGTCAGTAGGCAGGCAGCAGGTCAAGAGAGCAATCCAGGCGCAGGCAGCAGGTCAAGAGTAATCTAGGTACAGGCAAAGTCAGCAGGCAGGCAGCAGGTCAAGAGAGTAATCCAGATACAGGCAAAGTCAGCAACGAGGGACAAAGTAGAGAAGAAGCAAACTACTGAGCAAGTAACACCTACCAAAGTAGAAGCCGAAGCATGGAGTCCAGTAAGAGCTCAGCTGATAAAGTGCTGGTGTCTGACATCAGCAGGGAGAAGGAGCACAGCTATAGGACAAGAGCAGGGGGAGGAGGAATCGGAAGACCAATAGGAGAGAAGCAAGGGAAGCCAGGCAGAGAGAGAGCAGACACAGGTGCATGGAAGCAAAGCAATCAAGGAGCCTGCAACCACCATCTCTCTGAACAAACCCAGAGAAGAACTACACACACATGGCTCAGGGCTGTGCCAGTCAAGTGTGCGTGTCGACGGAACCCCGCACAGCCCGAGGACGCCGGTTGCATTGAGTTAGGGGACATGATAATTGTAGGCGCGTGTTAAGACGCTAATGTGCCTATAATGTGGCTTAGTAAACAGGGCCCATAGTTTGCAAAACTGATTATTGGCTAGATTAAACTATTTATTTCTCAGGCTCAATTAGCATAAATATTATACAGAATAAAGAGCGATGATAAATATTGATAACATTGACAATTATACAGATCATTAACCACTGTGGGCAATAGTGAAGTGCTATTAAAGCAGACAGTTGATATACCAAGGGAACAACTTCTCCAGGGTACCCACATAAACCAATGCATACTGAAGTCTCTGCCCCAGAAGGCTTACAGTGAAGGTGACCCATGAGATACACATAAGTGGGGGCATCTGCACTAAACTAATGTTTAGTGTGTTTTCAGATCTTTTTTTTTGTTATGTAGCTGAGGGATCTTGCCAGGTACTTGTGACCTGGATTGGCCACTGTTGGAAACAGGATGCTGGGCTTGATGGACCTTCGGTCTGTCCCAGTATGGCAACACGTATGTACTTATGTGCTTGGGATTCTGAATGGAATCTTGCTACTCTTTGGGGTTCTACATGGAATGTTGCTACACTGTGAAATTCTGCATGGAATTTTGTTTAGAATTATGGAATGTTGCTACACTTTGAAATTCTGCATGGAATCTTGTTTACAATTATGGAATGTTGCTACACTGTGAAATTCTGCATGGAATTTTGTTTAGAATTATGGAATCTTGCTACACTTTGAAATTCTGCATGGAATCTTGTTTACAATTATGGAATGTTGCTACACTTTGAAATTCTGCATGGAATCTTGTTTACAATTATGGAATGTTGCTACACTTTGAAATTCTGCATGGAATCTTGTTTACAATTATGGAATGTTGCTACACTTTGGGGTTCTGCATGGAATGTTGCTACTCTTTTTTGTTTTCTACCAGGTACTTGTGACCTGGATTGGCCACTGTTGGAAACAGGATGCTGGTTGATGGGCCTTTGGTCTGTCCCAGTATGGCAACACGTATGTACTTATGTGCTTGGGATTCTGAATGGAATCTTGCTACTCTCTGGGGTTCTACATGGAATGTTGCTACTCTTTGGGTTTCGCCCAGGTACTTGTGACCTGGTTAGGCCACTGTTGGAAACAGGATGCTGGGCTTGCTGAACCTTTGATCTGTCCCAGTATGGCAATACTTTGGTTCTTATGTAGTCTGACGAATTCAGAAAGCTAACCATGAGTATGTTGCAGTCCACACTGAAAGTAATTGTTCTCTTGATGTGTGGAATTCTCATTCCTGGGTTAGTGACTATAAGCTGTGGATCAGGTTTGGCTTTGGGGCTGAACTGGAAACTCAAAACACAGTTGTCTTCAGTAGCCTTAGCATTACTATAATTTACTGAGGAGCTGAAGACAGCACCAGCCTCCTATAAGGGGAGTGAAGTCTGCTCTGACTTGTTTTCTGTGGCTCTATCTGCTGGCTGGGGGACATAACCAACTTGGTTGACCTGACCTGGCAGGACTCAATGGAGCTGGTGCAGAAAGCTACTGCGGACTACAGTGCACCCATAACAAGCAGTTTACTTGCATGTAAATGGCCACCATATGCAAAGTTGTGTTTTTTTTTTTTTGCGCTCCTGCAGTAGACTTCACACAACACATTAACATGTAGGCTAAAGAGCTGATCAGCTACTCTGCAGCATGCAGAGCTGTTCGCTGATGTCTACCGTGGGGGCTCAATGCCAGAAATCTTCCACCAGGTCTGAGGGTGGTGTAGATCTGTCAGTCTGCATTGGCATAACTGTAGGATTTTCATTGTGTGGCTTGTCCCTGCAGGCTGTTCACATCATAGAAGTCACACTCTAGAGAGAGTGCCCATCTTTTGCTCTTCAAGTGGACCATGTGTGCAAAGTATAATTATTTATAACCACTTCTTGGACATCTCTACTTGGTATCGTGTAAAGAAAGATGATTTTTTTTCTCCTCTCTCATTTTTCTTTTTTATTTCATAGATGCAGACATCAAGAGAGGTGGAACATTGAGCAGCAGGTCAACCACCACTTCATCAATGTACGGAGAACTCAAGGAGGGGTTTTGTGTATTTGGGAGGATTGCCTGTGTTTCCCAAAATCCATATGGGAGGGAAGGTTCATTGGCGTTCATCTACATTAACGTATGGAGGCAGGAAGAGGGGTTTAGGTTCTATTTAGGTGTAACAAAGTCAGGGGGGGAGGGATGCTTGTCAGATTATATATAGGTGAAAGGAGGGAGGTATCTTGGAATCCATGCATATTGTGGGGGCGGAGACTCAGAATCCATCGCTGTGTACAAGCTAAGCCAACCATGTCCGTTCTAGCCTTTAAAGGTGTTCCTTGCTTTCTTTTGTGCAGCTCTCATTCCTTCCTGCATTCTAATTCTGCGGAGGCAGTTGCCATGGGGCTCCTGAAGCAGTTTGAGGGGATGCAGCTGCCGGCTGCCTCGGAGCTGGAGTGGTTGGTGCCGGAACACGATGCTCCTCAGAAGGTAACCGTTACCTTAAAGTGCATGTGTCTTGCTCAGGCTCCAGGGGGGTTGCTGCTGTGCAGGACCATAGTGACTTCAGTGCCAAGAGGTTACATTTCAACTTGATGGAACCTCTTTCCCTTGGAAACTGTAAAGGCCTCTCCGTTGACATGCAGGTATTAGAGGAGACTTGGAACGTATTTCATAGTTGAGCAGACTTTAAGTTTGTTGTGGAGTGTGGATGCCGTTGCGTCCTGCGATCTCACTTTATTTATTTATTGCATTTGTATCCCACATTTTCCCACCTCTTTGCAGGCTCAATGTGGCTTACAGTGTGTCGTTGTTAGTAGATAGTAGATTAGGAGATAGCAGTTAGTGTTACATAGAAAATGTGGCTTAACTTTTTTTATAATGCCAAGTTACAGTACAGAACAAATTTAAATTTATTTCTTTTTTACAAAGTTCACAGTGTTCAGCCAGCGGGACGCCACCCCGATTCTACCCTGGCACATAAACAAGACGGTCAGACGGGATATTCTGAAGCACTATCTGCTTATGTTCCACTGGGACCTAGGTAGTGCTGGTTAACTGTGTAGGAGCCTGTCCTATCTGGTTAACTATCACTGTGAATTGGCAATGGTGTGGTGATAAAGATTTGTATTTCAAGTTTATGGGGTCTATCCCCTCAATGGCAGTATCGTATAAAGGACGCTGACCGGAATTAAGGGTCCGGTAAGCCTGCCTATGTGCTGGAACAGATTTCAACATCTTTTGCCAAGGTTTCAATGTCTTACAACTTCTGGAAGGGGAAAAAAATTGGCACAGAAAACTCTGTGGAAACAAAAGTGCTGCGGAACTTTAGTCCGATTCTTATAGCAGAAAAGGCTGAATTGGCTGTTCAGTCTGTCCACGTTCAAGGATATGTCCCAGAGAGTGACCACCAATTTGTAATGTACCACTTAACTTTATCCAAGAACGCAGCGGTTTACAATAGTTAAAAACAAATCCAGAAATAAGAAAGGCCACTCACCCAAGACCACACACACACATTCATACAACCTAAATAAAGACAATCATGACATATTTTTAACAGCATTGTACACAAAACATGTCAGAAAATCCCTCATCCAGAACCATTTTTGTCATGTTTTTCCTTTGTTGTCCTCCCTCTTGGGTATTTGAGCTTAAAGAGTCTCTGTTTAGATCAGTCCCAGCCCCCCTCCTCATGCCTAACCACTGTTTAATCATCTCAGCAGGACCGTGCCAACACGGTAAGCGAGGTAAGCATGGCAGGGGGGCGCCCTCCCCCCAACATCCCTTTTTTTTTTCCTTTTTAAATGTACCTCCGTAGCGGTTCCGGCAGCTCAGCGTCAGTGAAGGAGGCGGTGCTCCCGACGTCGCTAGCCTTCCCTTCGCTGTGTTCCGCCTTCTTCTGACGTCATTTCTGATAGTCTGCAGGGGGGGGCGCCAACTGATAGTCTGCAGGGGGGCGCCAGAGACCCTAGGCACGGCCCTGCATCTCAGCAGTTTTTAATGTGGCCGCCACCTGAACATCAGGCCTCCTTGGTCCCCGTGCCAGCTGTTCCACCGCCCCTATTGTCATGAAGCATGCATAGCGTGCCAGGCTGACCCAGCTACAGGACCATTGCACTTCTGCCAGGACTTCAAGTATTTATAATTACCATACTGTCATTCTGATAACCCCACCATTCCGTGTTGAATTGTCTGGGTAGAACACGTATCGCAAGGACACGCTTTCTTGAAGTCTTACTGTTTTTAGTTTCCATCCAGATACGCATGCCAACCATCCACCACCCTCTTTGGTTTGGAAAAAGACACATTTCTTATGCATTTTTAATATTTTGTGCATTATTTAAATGTCTCCGTCATATTCCCCATCTCTTCTCATCTCCTGTTACTGTGTATATTTAGGCCCTTAAGTTACGTCTTAAAGGGGCTTTAGTGCAGGCCTGCACCATTCTGGTTGCCTTTCTCTGGCTCGTCTCCGTTCTGTCTGTTTTTTTTTTTTTCTCTTTTGGAGATACGGCTTCCAGAACTTGGATACCTCAGACCAACCTGTACAGAGACATCATTCCTTCCTTTGTTTTCTACTGGTTAATGCATCCCTCAACACTGGCCACACCTCTGTGCTACGCTATTAAGGGACAAAAGGTGCTTTTGCGTGCAGTTTTCTTTCCAGGAGAAATTTAACCTTTCCAGAAATTGTAGGAAATGAAAACCTTAGTTAAAAGGCGTGCTGTTTCAAAATTGTGGAGGCACAGCCGCTGAAGATTTGCTCCTTTACTGGGCCTTGTTCTGGTTTCACTGCTGAGTGGTTTGGTGCTTCCTGTACCTCTGATCCTTCCAGCTTGCCAGGAGCAGAATGATACTGAGAGTTCTTGCGGAAAACCTTTATTTCTTGTTGGTTTTCAGGGAGCACGGCTGCCTTTTAAAAAGCTCTTTAAGTTTACCCGGCGCCTTAAGAGAAAGAAACTTTCCAAAAAGCTTAAGTTGGTATGTTGTAAGTGGAGTGTGCCCTAAACCTGCATGAGTGGAAAGCCAGAGCTTGCCCTGTCCTGCTACTAATCCCCATGGAATAGGGAGCATGGAGCTGTTAGCCTTGTCCTGAACAGCACTCACACACACACATCTGCTGATGAGGACAGTAATTTAGTAATTAACAAACCACGCTACACTGGATCACACCCACAGCTCTGATGCAATGAGGTCTGTTCGTGTGCAGGGCCGGATTTAAAATGTTGGCGGCCATAGGCAGAACCAGAGAGCGATAGGAAGAGGGAGGTTCTTCCCAGGATCATACAGAATCGGGCTGCCTTCAAAGTTGGGCAGCTGCCCTGGTGCCAATCTTGCCTATGCTCAAATCCAGGCCTGCTCATGTGGCCATCCACACCAGCAGCACTGTTGCAAAATATCTTATCACATGCAGGGAATTCTTTCCACTAGATTGCCTTCAACTTAATGACATTTGTTTACACTGACATTAAATGGCATCAGAAAGAGTTAAAATGTTTTACTGCACTGTAGACTGCATCCTTTTCTTCTCATGAAATATTAGTGTTCAGGAAACCTGGCAGCTTTACATCAAGGTTTGAATATCCCATTCATGCACATTGTCCTATGAATGAAAATCAACCTTGCCCTAGAGAGAAGACTTCAGAGGAAAGGGAAATCCAGTTTTTATCTTTCACAATTCATTTGCAAATAGGCAAATTAGTCCCCGGATCCCATCCGTAAACTATATCGCTACACCAGGTGCCATCAGTTTGGAGTGGGTTGTGGGAAGAAGCGGTCAGAATGTATCCATGGTACCTTAGTCTGTCTCCTTCTCTCCTATAAATTACACACAGCAGGTTCTGAATGGGCTGCCGGCTCAAGAATTCAAGGTTAGACACCTCTAAAGGCCTTTTGTGTTTTCAGAGAAATACTGGGTTCTCTTCAGGCTCTAAAAACTTACATTAATGAACAGGAGGTGAAGGAAAACTCGTGAATGAGAGGGCCATACCATGAAGTTAAGAGGAAATAGGCTTAGGAGGGATCTAAGAAAATATTCTTTCAGAGAAAGGGTGGTGGAGGTCTTGGAGACGAGGACTGTGTCAGAATGGGAATAGGCACGTGGGATCCCTTAGGAAAAGGAGGAGTTAGTGGTTACCGAGGATGGGCAAACTGGATGTGCCATTTGGCCCTTATCTGCTGTCATGTTTCTAAGCTACCCTGTGTATGAGCTTTTTCTGATTGCTGTGCTGCTTTACAGCCCATGGATTACTAACGTTGGGGAAAATACTGAAGAAAGCCCACTTGAATTGTCTGGAGCTTCCAGTAGCGTTTTGCACTGTTGGATATTTGCATGCTTTTCCTGCTGTGAAATGAACTTTGGAATTTCTCTGAGAAACGACGGCTCACTATATTCCTTTACACTGCATCAGTGGCTCTCGGCAGCTGCAGAAAGGAACTGGCTTATATCTGATGTGATTAAAAAAAATGGCATTTTTGTGTGCAGCTTGTGATGCTAACAGAGAGCTCATGAGCTCCGTAATGACCTTAACTGATTGAGTCAGGGTAGCTGGTTGCTCTGCTCCTATATGGGAATTTTAATACACCATTCATACAACACTATTGAAGATCATTCATGTAGTTGCAGTTCCCCTGGGATATTCCAAGCCTAAGGGAAGTTCAGAGACTGCCTGGGGATCACACAGTGAGTGGTGGATGGTGAAACTGAGTCAGGCTTTTGAAAGTATATTACACGGCTAGTCTGTGCCTTGTAAATCTGACACAAGACACTACCTCTGATAGCAGAGACTTCCCTTGCTTTTTTTGGAGTTGTCTTGCACCTGTCAGTGAAAAAGTACTTCTGATGGGCTGGCATTTACAATGGTGGGTTGGCAAACACGGAGGACTTTTAGGAGTCTCTAAGCTTGCCATCTTCTCATTCTAATGTACGTTTGTCCTCTCTCCCTGTCATAGCTGCTGCCGATTCCAAACTCCCTTCCGATTTCTCCTGATGATGGCGAACACGCTGATATCTACAAGCTCCGGATCCGCGTCCGAGGCAATTTGGAATGGGCACCTCCGAGGCCTCAGATCATTTTCAACACCCACAAAGCCCCAACGTACGTAGTGTACTGCAGTCAATTCCAAATATATTGGGGTTGGGAGCGGGGGGGGGGGGGGGGGCATGTATCTAGTCTCTTTACTCAGGGTTGAAGGGAATCGGGATGTAGACTCAAACCTGCAGACGTTTTTTTAGGTCAAATTTTCATCTATTGTGATGATTCGATAGGGCATTTTTATAGTATTAAAAAAAATCAGAGCAAATGTTTTCTTGGATTTTATGCAGGGAGGTCTCGTACCATTTCTGTGAAGGCAGCATGTATGTGTTTGGATCCCTGTGGTGCAAAGATGGCTGTTAATCCTTTAGAGCAGGGCTGGGCAACCTTTATACACAGAGGGCCGTATGAATGTCGATATTAACCCTAGCAGGCTGCAACATTACATAATATCAGAACTGGAAATGCAGAGAGCTCTGTAGACCTCTGAGATAAAGTACCTGATAGAAACACACTGCTGGAATGGGTATTCTGAAAATATGTGTGCAGTATAAAAATCTGGTTAATTCGATTTTCTGTGTATACTTTCCATGATCTTGGGTGGAGGGGGGGGGGGGCATAAAAATCAATGGCAGGCCACAGGTTGCCCATCTCTGCTTTTTAGAGGTATAAGGTGAACTAATGATTGCTTTGTAAGATGTGATGAAAGTGTGTAATTTTCCCCGTTACGCATGGGATGGGATGGGGCAGTTCATCACCGCTCCTTCCCTCGTTAAGATGTACTGGGTAATTACAGCCAACATGTATTGGCCACTGTCTGGGCTTTGACAGCAACTCTAATAGTTGGGGAGTAGGACTGGAGCTGGGCAGACTGTGCCCCAAAATTGACAAAGAGAAAGAGATGCAAGTACGTTGGTGTTTAATCATGAAAAAATGGAACCTGGGCAGATTGGATGGACCGGACAGGGTTCAGTGGCACTCTGGTGTGACTCAGCCTGGCACCTCTTCCGATCAGCACGACTGTCCTTTCAAAGATGTTACTGTTGGGCCATTTCTTTTGGATCCACAACATCACGGCCTTCGCTGCACTATGCCGAAGCTGTGTTAGGAGTTTATGATGAGAATTGTCAAATCTTTTTCAGATATGATCTCAAGTAAACTTGAGGAATCGTGTAAAGGCTGCAGCTTTAGTCCCCAAGCCAGTAGTTCTGAAGTTTCCTGTTCGGGGGATGATTACTTTTTGTAGTGGGTGCTGTCCTGCAACTATTGTTAAATCAAAATTGCTTCTCAATCCCAGTTACTGTGCGTTTGATACTGAAGCTGCTTTTGCTTAGCAAATTGTTCTGTTTAACCACTGGTGATCCAGGCCTTGATTGATTCCCCCGTATTTAAAACTTCTCTCTTGTCCAGTGTTTTATTTCTGATTTCCAAGCTTCTCTTGAATACCTTTCCCCCTAAGCCACCCTCTTTCCTTGTTTTGCAGAAGGAAGGTGGCTGTAGCCAAGCAGAATTATCGATGCGCGGGCTGTGGTATAAGGACAGACCCTGGTGAGGCTCTATCCATATTTCAGTACTTGTGCAACCGCTTTTTGGGAAATTAGACAAATTACTGTGTTCTGTACGATAACTCAGTACCTTGTGAGTGATGCAGTCGACTACTTGGAGGTGGAGGGGGTCATTTGAGCAGATTGAATTTACTATGCAGCAATGTTAACCTTACATTCTGAATATCTGTGTCTTGAGCAATAGCAAGGCAGCTTTCGCTGTGCTCTCACACTCTGCAGGGGTGTGTTGTATTTAAACCAACAGTTACAGTTCTTTTTGTAACAAAGTCTTTATTAAATAGAGCTTAAAAAAGTAAGAACCATCAAAAAAGTACAGGATGCTGGGCTTGATGGACCCTTGGTCTTTTCCCAGTATGGCGGTGCTTATGTGAGAAAGCCAATCCATGATTTCAGGATAGGCACAGCAAAACAGTACTTCCATCTTTATAAGTATTAGAACCAATAACCAAATAAAATCCCAAACAAAACAAGAAGGGGGAGAGGAAGTGCCTGAAAAGATAGCAATCTGCATTAACACTGAGAAGGGATAGGAGTCAAATCCAACGTACACAAAAAGTCCTCGTCTTTTAGGGTACCCCAAACCTCCTGCTAGTGGGATGTGGATTACGGACTTCCAAACAATGGCAGTAAGTCTCTCCTAGTATAAATAATCTGAAGTTTCACCCTCCATAGATTGAGAGAGGGAATGCCAGAGTCCTTCCAATAAGCAGCAAGAGTCAGCCTAGCCGCATGGAGAAAATGCCTGACAAATGGCATTTTGCGGAGTCCAGGAATTTCTTTAGTGAACAGGAAGGTCCCAGGGGGGATCTGCAGACCACTATGCCAATTAATCTGAAATTGAATGGACTTCCAGAATGAATGCGCTTTGGGGCACGTCCGCCATGTATCACCCAGGGTGCCCCGGTGACCACATCGCCTCCAGCAAGCTGAATCGTGCTGTGGGAGCCAAAGTCGATCTGGAGTCAAAAACCAACAATACAGTATTTTGACATTATTCTCTTTAACATAAGATGCCGTGGCTAACTTTGCTAAAGATTGTTCTAACATCTCAGTCCTCTGGGAGAACAGTAAGGTTCAATTCTTGTTCCCAATGCTGCCAGTTACAGTTCTTACGTTCCGCTATTACTAGATTTAGTTCAGAACGGATTACAAAAAGAGTAGTAGATCATGCATCAACACATTTATTATTAACAGCACCCAAAACATACTTCTGAAATAGGTTTTAATTGCCTTTTTAAAGAGATCAAAACTGAATAAAGATCTAATATAACCTGGAAATGACGACCAAAGAGTTGCTGCTTGATAAGAAGATACAGTTTTAAATAATTTCCAATATTGTACGCCCTTAGGGCTAGGGAATGCTAATCGATTAAAATGATGTTTGAGGCGAGTCTTCATACATGGAAAGCCTACGTATCAATGTCAACATATATCCAGGGATAAATCCATAGAGTATCTTAAAAATCAAACTGCCAAGTTTAAACATAATGTGGGCTTCTACAGGAACCCAATGAAGGGACAAATAGAGTAATTATGAGCAAATGGATCGCATTATTTTGTATTGTTTGCATTTGCTTCAGAAAGCTATTTGTCACCTCCAGATAAACTTTTATAATCTTACTCAAAACAAGTGACTGAACAACTAATTTGAACTGCTTCTGATTGAGATATTTTCTAATTCTTCTTAATTTCCACATATCCCAGAAACATCCTTTTGTTAAGTGATTAATCTGTTTCTCCATAGTTAACCTACAGTCAGTGCCTAAAATTTTAATAAGTATTTCCAAAGTGTATATCATCAACTTTGGCGTTCTTACCAATCAACAAAAATTTAGTCTTCTCCAGTAATAGAACATAAGTAAATAATTCCATTCAAACTAAGCCTCGTACAGGTGAGGAATAATACATTTCAGGGAAGTTTGGTCATTCTAGAAATGGCATGCTAATCCTGGAAGAGTTTCTAAAAATTTCACAAATATTACTTTCCTATGTCACTTCCAGTGCTTATCCCTTTTAAAGCTTCCTTTCGGATTTCCCTGGGAAAAGCCTTTGCAGTTCAGAGAATCTCAAGATTAGCTCCCATTCTGCATGATACACAATTTTTGAATCTCAAATATTTTTATTCAGATATGCAGTACATGTAACTTGAAGAAAAGGATTTATTTTACTTGTGCATGGGGTTAATTTGCCACTAATATGTCCTTACAGCATAATACTTGCACACGCTAGTGGTTCCCTAATCAGTTCCCGGTGTAGGAGTATTTGACAGCTGACCCCATAGATTGGTGGCAGTCGGGTTTGGGTCTCGGCTGGTGAAGATGATGATCTCGGGTCTACATGGCCAACCTTGGTATCTTCAGTTGGTTGATATGACTGTGCAAGGGAGAGGAGTGGCAGTGTGGAATAAAATCAGTTACAAGTCTTTTTGGTCCTGTGCTAGAATGAATTAATGTAGTTTACGTAATTACAAAGATTTGTGTTTTACAGACAAGAGCATACCCATTTTTCTCTAAAATGGAACTTGTCCGCTGCTGTGTGTTCTCTTTGTCAGATTACATCAAGCGCATGCGGTACTGTGAGTACCTGGGGAAGTACTTCTGCCAGTGTTGCCATGAGAACGCTCAGATGATCATTCCTGGTAGAATCCTGCACAAGTGGGATTTCAGCAAGTATTACGTCAGTAACTTTTCCAAGGACCTGCTGACCAAGATCTGGAATGATCCCCTCTTTAATGTTCAGGATATCAACGGCGCACTCTATCGAAAGGTGAAGGCGTTGGACCAAGTGCGGGTAAGACCCTGGCCGTTGCCATTGGGTGGTTTGGGCTATGGGATGCTTTCTGTAAAGATTACTTTACTCCATGAAAGGAGTATGTTTCCCCATGGACTCTATGCTCTCTTAATGATTATCGATTGGTTCTTCCTTGTTTCATTTGGACAAGTTGATGTCACACGTCTGAGCACCTTTTATTTTTTAGCACCACATCTATGAAATAGTTTCCGAAAGAGTATAAGAAGAATCTTTTACCATTTCTAAAATCTCTTGACTCATTTATTTTGCTTGGCCTACACGGAATAGGAGTTGGGGTTTCCATTAAGACTTAGTCTTGCCAACACACAAAGAGAAGGAAAAACATCTCTTTCCTATCAAATATTTTAGTTCCTTTTCATTTCTTGCAGTAATATCGTTATATCAAGAATAAATAATATAACATAAAGGAAAGAAGTCTTGAGTGCAGTGTGAGGAAATATGATTTTTTTTTATTTTTTTATTTTTACCAAGAGTGTTGGCCAACTGAAACAAACCTTTACAGATGTGGAATGAACCAAACCAGTGACAGAATTCAAGAATGTGTGGGGCAGACACCAGGATCTTAGTAGCCAGCGAGAGAACACCACAGTCTGAGAACGATCTGTAGCAGTACAATAGTCAGGAAGAAATGGGCAGACTTGAGAGAACTGCTAACCTCATCAGTGTGTTAGCTGTTTTGCACAAGGCCAAGTCTTCAGGCCATGGTTCCATCAATGGTTATACCTGTTAAATTATTCTGATTTGTGTAAGATGCATATTGCATTTCTTAGTAGACATGGTTATGGCATAGTCCTTTAAGCCATAGACTGTGTGAATCCTTATCAGTAGGATAATGAGCACAGAACTGAGTAGATATAGAATATCCATTCTCCAGTTAGTGTGAACTTTAATTCAGAAATATATAAATATAATACAATTCATAGAAAAAAATCCTAAAACAGCAAAGCTAAAAGCACCACAGGTTAATATTCAAAATCATAGAGTATGTGTTAGACGGAAAAACAGTGCTCAGTCTAACCCCAGTGGGGTGAAACTTTCCAAAGAGCCTATCTTCTAAAAGCCTGAACTAGAGAAGCTTCAGTTAGTGCTTGCTTAGCTCAACCAAAAAGCATCTTCTGAACGTGATGGGCCCTCATTGTTTTCTTCATATTATATGCATTGATCCAATCCATATATAAATAAGATACATTATTTTATTAAGATACTGAAAATATAACATAACTATTAAGCCAAAGTTTAAGGCCCTGCATAACAGGAAGCATAAAATACATGAGAGAGAGACTGCTTCCCAAAACACTGGGTATCTGCCTGATGTACCACAAGAAACAGAGCTTTCTTACGTTGGACCTTCATTTGGAACTCTATACCTTATGAGCTTTGTAGTAGTATTACTTATTTTAGTGTCTTGTAATTTTTTTTTTTTTTAATACCTGCCTTTTTCAACACTGCTTTAACTAAATTTTGTTGTTGTATTACACTAAATATTTTATTTGCTGTTTTAGTTTATAATTGGGATTGCTGTATTACATTTTATATTTGGAATTGTATTTGTTTTTTTGCTATTGTAAACCACTTTACCAGTTTGGTATGAGGCAGTATATAAAATCCAATCCATAGATCCGCTCCCACGCCTCTACTTGTATGACAGGGGTCCAGGCAGACGTCCGGATAACTACTCAGGATCCAGAACATTTGAACCTAATATTCAAGAGGATTGAGCATCCTGTATCAAGTGGGCAAACATTTTGGACATTGGGCCATAATAGTGGTTCTTCCTTGTAAGTCTAACGGATAACCTAAGTTTGACTTCAACACCCAAGAAAGCATTTCTGTTCAAAGGGAACAAGCACGTAATTTGTTTCTGATGGCTTGTATTTATTTAGATTTTGCTCACACCTTTTTGAGTAGTAGCTCAAAGTACACTGGATATTTATCTGTCCCAGGAGGGCTCACAATCTAAGCTTGTACCTGAGGCAATGGAGGGTTAAGTGACTTGCCCAAGATCACAAGGAGCAGCAGTGGGATTTGAACCGGCCACCTCTGGATGTCAAGACTGGTGGTCTAACCGCTAGGCCACTCCTTCACCCCAAGGAATCTTGTTACTCTTTGGGGTTCTACATGGAATGTTGCTACACTTTGAACTTCTGTATGGAATCTTGTTATTATTTAGAATTCTAGAATCTTTATTTAGATTTTGCTCACACCTTTTTCAGTAGCAGCTCAAGGTGAGTTACATTTAGGTACACTGGATATTTCTCTGTCCCAGGAGGGCTCACAATCTAAGTTTGTAGCTGAGGCAATGGAGGGTTAAGTGACTTGCCCGAGATCACAAGGAGCAGCAGCAGTGGGATTTGAACCAGCCACCTCTGGATTGCAAGACCGGTGCTCTAACCGCTAGGCCACTCCTCTAGCACTCATTTACTGGATGATGCCTTTGAATGACACTGATGGGAATAACTTCTTTCCACAGGTCCTCAGAATTCAGCTGGTGGATATGAAGAACATGTTTAAGACCTGCAGGCTGGCTAAAGAGTAAGAATTGCCGTTCTCTCTAAAGTTAATCTCCTAATGCATTTGGCTGGTGCCCTGTGCTTACTGATTCTCTTCCTCTGGAGTATGCATTTAATTTTTTACATTTCTTTTTCAGACTTTTGGATGTGTTTGACACGATCCCAGGCCATTTAACAGAAGACCTTCATCTCTATTCATTAAACGACCTTAGTGATGTCAAAAGAGGAGACCTGAGTCCCTGTTTTAAGGAGCTCTTAAAAGCAGGAGTCCTGCATGTTGAAAAATGTGTGGTGCGTCATTTTATTTTAATATCTGCAACTTTCTTTAAAAGAAACGAACGCTAGAATATATTTAATTATTATTCTGACCCTTAGGACTGAACTGGGGTTTGTACATTAACCCTGTCAGTGTTGTGCTGACAAATGTTTGTCTTTGCTAAATGAGGCCTGTGAAGTTGCTCTCAGCCTCTCTGGCTTGCTTCCTTCAGTTTATTAGATAAAATGCTCGTTTATTAGATGTTCAGAGAGCAATTTTGAAACTCTCTGAAAAGGAAGCTTCTCTTGCAGGTTTCCGTTGAATTCTACTGGTGTGCACGTACATTGTGCTGGAAGAGCACAAAGGGTAATTAGAAAATGTTCTAATTGTGCACATTTCCCCTCCCTTAATTGTATTTATTTTGTGTGTTGTGTGCACTGTTCACAGTGCAAGTACTATTGCCTGAATTGAGTAGAGGGCAGTAATCAAAACACATTTTTCCCTGTAAAATTCTTGATTATCGGTCTCTTGGTTAAGACGTGTAAGGTATGCAGAAAATAACAGGTAACAAACCCATTATCAGGGTGTAAAACTGGGTTTTGGTTAGTAGACTGAAAACTGATCCAAAGGGGGAATACACAGGTCTTGTTTCAATGAGTATTTTAAACTGTGGGTTACCTGTGTATGTAGTTTAAAATTTACAATATTTGGGCTAGCCCTGGTGGCTTAGCAGCTGGGGGCAGCCTGGTCTTGATTTCTAGGTCTAACCTCTGCCTTCCAGACCCACCAGGGCTGGGAATATTATGGAGGCAGCCTTCATGGCTCCTAGAACAGAGAAGCAGTCTCATCATTGCACAATGGTGATGCTCAGGGCGTACGTGTATCAGATTCTGTCTGTGGTCTTGCAAAAGGAGTGAGGGAGAGAATAAATAAGGAAGTGTTTTTGTTATATATTTTTATTTAATTTTTTTTTTTTTGTACCCCGCACTTTCCCACTCATGGCAGGCTCAATGCGGCTTACATGGAGCAATGGAGGGTTAAGTGATTTGCCCAGAGTCACAAGGAGCTGCCTGTGCCAGGAATCGAACTCACTTCCTCAGTTCCCCAGGACCAAAGTCCACCACCCTAACCACTAGGCCACTAGGCCACTCCTCCAGTGGAATAAAATGACACAGCTGTTGGAGGTGGCGATGGGTTTGAACTCACTGCTCACAACGCGTTACTTTTCCATCCCTATTGTACCATTGCATTAACTTTACATTAGCATTAACATCTTGACTTGTATTCCATTACCACCTTTCAGTTCTAAGCAGGTTACAGATACCAAGAAAACAAGAACAATTCTCTGGGAATTACGTGAACCAATTAAAAATTACAAACCAAACTTAAAAAATGTTTTGATCTTTCTAAATAAAAACATTCCAGCAATATCATTCCACTATCTAGCAACTTGGACAGCCAAAGATTTCTCAAACAGCAATAATTGCCTTTTACTCTTAACTGAAGGAAAAGCGAGAAAAAAAAATTAGCAGTATCATATCGCCTAGATCTGGAGGAAGCTACAAAACAAAATGGGAAAGAAGGTAGCTAGGAACCCCTCCCATATGAGGAAAGGCTAAAGAATTTAGGGCTCTTCGGCTTGGAAAAGAGACGGCAGAGGGGGGATATGGTTTAGGTCTACAACATCCTGAGTGGTGTTGAACAGGTAAAACTGAATTGATTTTTTTCACTCTTTCAAAAAGTACAAAGACAAGGGGGCACTCAATGAATTTACATGGAAATACTTTAAAAACAAATAGGAGGAAATATTTTTTCACTCAACAAATAGTTATGCTCTGGAACTCATTGCTAGAGGATGTGGTAAAAGCAGTTCATTTATCTGGGTTTAAAAAAGGTTTGGATAAGTTCCTGGAGGAAAAGTCTATAAGCTGCTATTAAGGTAGACATGGGGAAAGCTACTGCTTTTCCCTGGGGTTGGTAGCATGAAATATTGCTAATTTTTTGGGATCCAGCCAGATAATTGTGACCTGGATTGGCCACTGTTGGAAGCAGGATGCTGGGCTAGATGGACCATTGGTCTGACCTAGTATGGCAACTCTTATGTTCTTAACCAAACTGTGTAATGTTTTTAAAAGAAAACAAGCTAACTTAAAAAAAAACAAAAAAAACCTCTGACTTCAATTGGTAGCCAGTGCAGTCTGAGATTAAATGAGGAAACACTGTCTTATTTAGGTAGTCCAAAAATTAGCCATATAGCCATGTTTTTTGCACAGTCTGAAGTCTCCTTAATAACCCCTTTGTATAACCCATATACACTGAATTACAATAGTTGAGATATGACAGTAATAGCGCATGCACTAGGCGCTCAAACTGGTCTACTTCGAAAAATGTCAGAATGGTAGAGTTTTCTCGTTAAAAAGAAGCCTTTCTTGGCTAACAGAACCGACACAGGATGGAGCTATTCTGGACCTGGTGCTTACGAATGGAGAGTACGTTTATGACGTCAAGGTGGCAGACCATTTGGCATCTAGTGATCATCGTATGGTATGGTTCAATATTAGAAGAGAGGGCTCATTTGTTATTGAAGGTCCTGGATTTCAAAGGAACTAACTTTGCCGAGATGGGGGAATTTCTCAAGGAACAGTTAGCAGGATGGGAACAGCTGAAGGATGTAGAACAGCAATGGACAAGACTGAAAGAAGCTATATTAAAGGCAACTAACCTTTATGTTAGAAAATTACATAAAGGTACGAGGAAAAGAAGGCCCCTCTAGTACTTGAATGTAGTAGCTGAAAAGATAAGGGTAAGGAGGCTAGCCTTTGCACTTTATAAGACGACTCGGAAAGAATACAGACAGGAGAGACTACCTAAATAAGCGAAGAGAAGCTGGAAAAGCTGTCAGGAAAGCGAAGCAACAGATGGAGGAAAAGATAGCTAATATGGTAAAATTGGGTGATAAGACCTTTTTCAGATATGTAAGTGACAAGAGGAAGTGCCATAATAGCATTGAGAGTCTCAAAGCTGAGGGAGAGAAATATGTGGAAGATAAGGATAAAGCTGAACTGCTTAACAATTATTATAGCTCTGTGTTCACGAATGAAAGACCAGGGGTAGGGCTGCAGAAAACAAAGGCTAAAGGGGATGGATGTATGGTAGACCAAGACCCGTTTACAGAGGACTGTGTTCGTGAAGAGCTTGCCAAACTGAAAGTAGACAGAGCGATGGGGCCAGATGGGATATACCCAAGGGTGCTTAAGGAACTCGAAGTTCTGTCGGCTTCACTGATGGACCTCTTCAATGCTTCCTTAGAAACTGGAGTGGTCCCGGTGCATTGGAGAAGGGCGGATGTGGTTCCTTTGCACAAGAGTGGAAGTAAGGTTGGGAATTACAGACCTGTCAGTCTGATCTCGGTGGTGAGTAAGCTAATGCAAATGCTTCTAAAGAGGAGGATTGTGAGATTTCTTGAACTAAATGGAATGTGGGACCCGAGGCAGCATGGCTTCACTAGTGGCAGATTGTGTCAGATGAATCTGACTGTCTTCTTTGACTGGGTGACCAAACAGTTGGATGTGGAAGGGGCGCTTGATGTGGTATACTTTGATTTCAGCAAAGCCTTTGACACGGTTCCGCACAGGTGACTGATAATAAAATTAAGTACCCTTGGTATGGGACCTAGAGTAACGGATTGGGTTAAAAATTGGTTGAATGGTAGGAGACAGAGGGTAGTGGTAAATGGAGCTTGCTCTGAAGAAAAGGATGTCATCAGTGGAGTACCGCAGGGATCGGTCCTAGGGCTGGCTCTTTTTAACGTCTTAGTGAGTGATATTGCGGAAGGGCTGTTTGGTAAGGTTTGTCTCTTTGCAGATGATACTAAACTCTGCAATAGGGTGGACACCCTGGAGGGTGTGAATGACATGAGGAAAGACCTAGCGAAGCTGGAGGAATGGACTGATATTTGTCAACTAAGGTTTAATCCTAAAAAAATGCAGGGTCATGCACTTGGGTCACAAGACTCCGAGGGAACGGTACAGTATAGGGGGTGAAGTGCTTCAGTGTGGAAAGGAAGAGCGGAACTTGGGGGTGATTGTGTCTGATGACCTTAAAGCTTCCAAACAGGTAGAAAAAGAGATGGTCAAAGCCAGCAGGATGCTTGGGTGCATAAAGAGAGGCATGACCAGCAGGAAAAAGGAGGTGATAGTGCCGTTGTATAAGTCTCTAGTGAGGCCCCATTTGGAGTACTGCATGCAGTTCTGGAGACCGCACCTACAGAAAGATATAAACAGGATGGAGTCGGTCCAGAGGGTGGCTACGAAATCAGTAAGCAGTCTTGAACACAAAAATTATAGGGACAGGCTTATGAACCTCACTCAACATGTATATGCTGGAAGAGAGGAGGGAGAGAGGAGACATGATAGAAACATTTAAATATCTCAAGGGCATTTATGTACAGGAAGAGAGCCTTTTTCAAATGAAGGAGAGCTCTGGAATGAGGGGGCATATGACCAAGATAAGAGGGAATAGGCTTAGGAGGTGGTGGAGGCGTGGAATGGCCTCCTGGTGGAGGTAGTGGAGTCGAGGACTGTTCCAGAATTCTAAAAAAGCATGGGATAAGCATGTGGGATCGCTTAGGAAGAATTAGGGGTTACAGAGGATGGGCAGACTGGATGGATCATATGGCCTTTATCTGCCGTCATGTTTCTATGTTAACCTGTACTTCCATAGAGATAGAACTGTCAACCTGAACTGCTAACATTCTAACAGGAGAAAACTTATATTTAGCTTGATTAATAGTGATCATCTTAGGAATACGATCTAGTTTAGTATTAAAACAAAAACATTTTGTTTTGTCAGTATTAAGTATTAACCTATGGGCATCATCCATTTTTCCAGTAAATCAATTCAGTGTTGAACTTTTAAAAACTGCAATGGGATCGGAACAGAGATATCAGCATAAATGTAATGAAGAAAACCATTTCTATCTAACAGTGAACTCAGAGATTGCAGAAATACATTGAACAATACAGGGAGAGGGGAGCTCTGCGGCACACCCCACATGTTGCGCCATTGAGAAGATAAACCAGCATCAGTCTAACTCTATACGATCTTCTGGACAAAAAAGCTGAAGACATTCCCCATAATTCCCATACCTTCAAAATTTTGTAAAAGAAGACTGTGATCCACTAAATTGAAGGCTGAAGATAAATCAAATTGGAGTAACAATGTGCTTTTCTCTTCACTCAAAAGTGCCCTAACGTGGTCTAAAAGAGCATGAAATTCTGATTGAGAGGTAGGAAGGATAAGTCAAGATATCGAACCAGCTGTAATGTCACCAAGCCTTCCATTAATTTAATAAAAAATGGAGTTGGAGCCACCAGCCTACAGTTGGGACACTAAATGTTTAGGTTGTTTTGGGTCCTTCAGTATTGGTGTTACAATTATCTCACCCAATCTTTCAGAAAAATTGCCAAAATGTAGTTGTATTTCAATCCCAGAGAGTAGCTTAGCATGAAACGTGGAGGTGTCAATTCTATAAGATAAGATGAACAAATATTTAACATACAATAAGAGACATATTTCTGAAATAGGATAGAGAAAACAGTTCCGTGAATAGGACCGAAACCATGCCAGATTCGAGTACCAGGAATACCTTCCCTAGAAGGGGTATCAAAAATTAAATCTAAATTAATATCAGTAAATCCAGCTCCAAGCTTGCATATTTTTCTTCTGGAGGTATGCAGCTAGTTGGTGGGCTAAAGGGGATTGTTCTGAGGCAGAACTTTGAAAACCTGAAGGCAGAATAAGCAAATTCACAATCAAAATCAATCAATCCAGTTTAGTAACTCTTTTAGCCAATTTCGTGGCCTTTTTGTAATTATGAACTGTATTGCGCCATATAAATCTGGATTGTTCAGCTTTAGCTTCACACCATACACTTTAATTTCAAGATTTCTAGGGTGAACAATTTGTCACTCCATCTAAATTGCGTGATTTGTGGACAGAGGAGCTATTTCATCCAAAATTGTAAGACTACAGACCAGTCAACAACAAATTACATATCTCTATTTTCTGACAAATGTAAAATGATAGCATCCCAAACATTATTTTATTTGATTCAATTTTACCTCTAGAGATATAGTAATGAGGCTGTGAATTGGGAATTTGTTTAAGCTGTTGCCAATTAATTATAAATGAACAGGGAAAGTGATCTGACCATAATGATTGTTCACATAATACATCTGACAGGCTAATATTAGAAGCAAAATGTCCTTTATTTCTAAAGGAGATCAAGTCAAGTTGATGGGCTGGAGACGGGGGGAAGGTATGGATTAATTTAAAGAGGTGAAAAAATTCCTATTTGTGCATTGCAAATCATCTAAATGCAAATTAATCTCCCAGAATTAAACTATAAGAACTAGCAATAAGAGTTTTAAAAAAACAAATTCAGAAAACAATCGATAGGGCTTGGACGACTTATTAGGGGGACAGGAACAGAGTATACATGTCTCTAATAAGGTACAGTCCTTAAGTTGGCACACACAAATCTCTATTTCTGGAGTATTACGGGAATCAAAGTAACATGCAATACCACCTCCGTTCTTACCATCCCAAGATAAAGAGACAACCTTATAGCCTAAAGGGCAAAATTCATTGATTTGAGGATCTTCTTCGGAGAATAGCCAGGTTTCTGTAAAAAAAAAAAAAAAAGACACTGACGATGTTCCCCAAGCCAATCCTTGATCAGAAGGGATCTGTTGCCTACTGATGAGATGTTTGTATAATAACAAGAAATGGGAACAAAGGAGGAATTAGACATTGTACAGGTTTGAAGAAAGACCACTCTCGAACCCTTGACCCTGAAAAGGACTCTCTAAACTGCTTATAGCATTTGTGGTAAGAAGTGTTACAGAAAACTTCAGTTGAGAAAGGTAAAACTTGAGTGCAATCAATTAAGTTTGTAAAAGACAAACCACGATGAGGTGCATAAAATCGAACCGTTGAATAAAAAGTGAAAAATCCGAACAGTAGCTGGATTCCAATTACCAGTTATAATGAGTAGAGAGGTGTGGTAGCCGTGTTAGTCCACTTTTAAAGGTAATCAATAGAAATAAAATAAAATATGGTGATACCTTTTTATTGGACATAACTTAGTACATTTCTTGATTAGCTTTCGAAGGTTGCCCTTCTTCGTCAGATCGGAAAGAAGGGCAACCTTCGAAAGCTAATCAAGAAATGTACTAAGTTATGTCCAATAAAAAGGTATCACCATATTTTCTTTTTCATGTTTTATTTCTATTGATTACAGTTGTAATGAGAAATAAAGTCAAAAACCAAGCACTATATTAGGCTAAAAACTAGTTTAAAAATAGAAGTGAAAAACCCCATCTTAATACTTAATCTGCTGTAGTCCCAATTTCATTTGTCACTGCACCAAGACGCATGCCTTTGGCTTGTTCCTTAGAAGATGTGCCATGGTAAAAAAAAAACCTTTGGCATTTGGTATCACTAGTGAGGAGGTGGAACTTCCTCCCTGGAACAGCTAGATAGAATCAGCTGAGTCTATGGTAAAACTGAGAGCGGAGCTTGTTCCCACACCCTGTTGAGATGAACGTGGTACTAGAGAGGATATAGTATACCAAGCTTCAAAGCAGCTCTCATGAAAAATGACAGCAGAGCACTTCCTCCCTTACCTTAAAGATATCCTGTGATCTATTGAGTACAACACATTCAGATAAGCAGAATTTAAAATATTTGTCTGAAGTGTGGAATGTTTGAGAAGTACAATGCCCATTTATTTCAAACGTTCCACATTTAAGGTAAGCATCAGATTGATATGAGTGAAATCAAAGTGCATGCCTGTACTGTCCTGTTAATCTTTTGTGTGTGTATCTGTCTCTTTTTTACAGCTCTGCCAAGCTAAAGGCTTTATCTGTGAGTTTTGTCAAGACGAGGAAATTATTTTTCCATTTGAGTTGAACAAATGTCGGCGATGCGAAGGTGAGAATCTGTGAATTGGCAGGGCCTTCTAAAGACTTACCCTTTCAGCTCCAGCTCTCATGTCTGTATTCTTTAATACTGCATTTTCTGGGGGTAGTCCTGGGGACCATGCTTGCTTCTCTCTGCTCAGTAGGACAATAAGACATGCTGTAATTGTGATCCCAGAACAGATAAGTCTACGATGCACATCAGTGGACATGTTGGGTTATCACAGTAGTAATCCTTACACATATTTTGATAATGTAAGTAACATGGAAGTGAAAAACAAATCAGCAGATTTATTCAGTCAGACCACAGATAGTGGATGTCGCTGCTGCTTAGTTGTGTATTTGAATTTGGATCTGTAATTTAATTACTGACTTGTTTCCTAATCCAAGCTCAAGATGAGTTGCAATTCAGGTGCACAGACCTGAGTTATGGTTCAGATACACAAGTTACTTCCCTGTCCAAGTGGACTTACAGCTTAAGTTATAGTTGAGACAACAGAGGGCGAAGTGACTAGTGCAAAGTCACAGAAGCATCAGTGGAGGAAGCGGGATTTGAACTCTGGCTGTCCTGGTTCAGGCTCTTGCTCGAACCTAGTGCTTCCCAGACTTTTATCCTACGTGACCTAATTTAATTCTTAAAATTCAATGACATCAGATGATGATAAAACCAAAATATAGGATCTCCATCCTTACCCTTCTTTCATCCCAGCTTATCTAAAGCATGAAGGTAGCAGGAGTTGGCACAGGCCCTGTGTGTCAGTGTGCATTCGTAGACCCCATTACTCTGTGCCTGTGCTGACTGCCACTACTGAGCATAGGTCACAGAGGAAGTCCAGAGAGGGAGGAGCAGCTCTAGCCTTCTAATGTTACTCACACTTTGTGAACCACGAGACTTCTGCTCCTCTGCATTTAACCAGTGAGCAAGTGCAAAGGACGATGAAAATTATTATGGGGATGGAACGACGTCTCTATGAGGAAAGGCTAAAGTGGCTAGGGCTCTTCAGCTTATAGAAAAGATGCCTGAGGGGAGATATGAGATCTATAAAATAATGAGTGTAACAGGTAGACGTGAATTGCTTGTTACTCTTTCCAAAAATACTAGGACTAGGGGGTACGCAAGGAAGCTACAAAGTAGTAAATTTAAAACGAATCGGAGGAAATATTTCTTCACTCAACATGTAATTAAACTCTGGAATTTGTTGCCAGGGAATGTAGTAAAAGCAGTTAGCGGGGTTTAAAAAAGGTTTGGATGGCTTCCTAAAAGAAAAGTCCATAAGCCATTATTAAAATGGACTTGGGGAAAATCCACTGCTTCTTTCTAGGATAAGCAGCATAAAATGTATTGTACTGTTTTGGGATCTTGCCAGGTACTTGTAGCCTGGATTGGCCACTGTTGGAAACAGGATGCTGGGCTTGATGGACCTTCGGTCTGTCCCAGTATGGCAACGTTTATGTTCAGTGCAGATGGAGAATCAGATTTTCATCCTTAAAGCAGTGATGAAGCTGTTTCTATCGTACTCTAGTACCCGGTTACTCCCACCTTGTTGATTGTAGTTTGAAGTCTGCCACAGCATAAGAAAGATGCCAGTAGCTGGTGATTTGCTGGTGCTGTTTTGTGATCAGAATTAGTCACGTTAGCTAGTAAACTAGGACTTCATATGTATGTACAAGAACACGTTAAGAAACTAACAGTTTGCCTTCAAAACCACTGCACAAAGAAACTATCCCCGATTTAAAAAGCACTTCTTCCATTTGCTGGAACCTAGGCAATGTTTATAATGTAAAGAAAGCTGGGGAAAATGGTCCTAAAATGCTTTTTATCTTACTGGTTTTCTTGTACTTGTCCCCAGACCTGATTTAGTGAAAGCACTTCCCCATGTTGCCTCCCCCCCCCCCCCCCCCACCTCCCCCTTGCCTTGACTCGGCAGTCTGTCATTTGGGGCACAAGGTTGATGCTGGAGGAGTGGTGTGTAACTGAGTGTGTGATGAATCACAACCGAGAAACTCGTGTATAAATCTGGGTATCCCATTTGAGCACAAACGTTGTGTCAACTTAGCACGAAATATACTTTGTATGCTGGATTCTAAATCCTCGTGTCTAAAAATCTTTAATTTAGCACCTTATTTCTATTTCAGAATGTAAAGCCTGCTTTCACAGATCCTGCTTTAAAACCGATCACTGCCCAAGGTGTGATCGATTGCGGGCACGTAGAGAGTTACTGACGAAAGAGAACATTGAGTCCTACATCTCTGACCATGAGGAAGTAGAGGCTGAAGAATTGGTGTTGAGTGTGGGGTGAGCAGGATTCAAGTGACTCTTCTGTGAAACTCTGCCATGGCAGTGAACTGATGAGAGAAGGAAGTCAAGCGGATGAAGAGGAATGAAACTGACAGGGTCTCATCTCGCTCAGTTGCTCGCTGAGAATGATGGACATGCATCAAGACTGACATGATGATGGTCACTGAAGGATCTGGCCTCCATTTAAGAATGGGAACAGTGTTTTTGTAAATTATTTCATGTAAATTCACATTTAAGACACTAATTAAGATTTGCGTAGTCTTCACAAAGGAAATTATTTATCGGAGCCAGAGCTACTACCACGTGCCTTGTCTTTTGTGATGGTCTGTGGTAAAAACAAATGATCATTTCCTATGAAATGGGATGTTGGGTTTAATGAAGAGACTGTGTTACTAACCAGTTCTATTGCACTGACTAAATTTCCTGGTAAGACGCGTCCATCAGGAGAACTCCTAACCTCCGGGAATGCATCCACCATTATACCCTAGAAGCTGATCTCCATTATGTTGACTTGACGGAGCAAATGATGTTTCATTGGTTGCTGCCTCTAACGTCCCATTTATACTTGCTGCTGAATTATTTATTTGTATTCCAATAGTTTTATTTGGAATGGAAATTGTTTTCTTAAACTTGTTCTGTTCTGGGTTGAAGGGACAAATAAAAAAGCAACCTGGTTTGCAAAATTAAATCTTAACAGGATGTTAGAAACAGCTGTGCAGTTGTTGCTTCCTGATTTTGTCTAGCTGCCTTCCATCGCTGTGCTTTCCAAGTGACAGCGGTGACTGGTGTACCACGTCCCTTGCACTGATGGTCCTTATCCTGTCATTCATAGGGATCTTGCCGTATGTTTAAAGGTGTACACCAAAATAAGACGCACATTTTTTTCATGGGTCTGGTTTCTGAAATGCTTGATGCCTGCATTGCAAGTGTCTGAAAAGGAGATGAAGAATTATAGGTTTTTTTTGCTCTATTTTCTGTTTACATGAAAATGTATTTTTTACCTCATATCTTCATGTGGTGTCATGTGGACTTCATACGAGGAAAAAGATCGGAGTATCTGTTTCCTGTGTTTTATTCTTCTACTGTTTTAACTGGCGAGCAGGGTTAAGCAGTTTACAGATTAAGAATTAAGGAACTGCAGTTTCTGCTAGGATAGAAGAGGGGAACAAAAGCTATGTGTACAAGGAAAGAGAATGGGGTAAGGGACAAACAAAAGGGGGGAAGGTTGGGGAAAAAGATTAGGGCAGGAAGGCGAGGAAAGATGTTGACACAGATTTCCGCCATCACTGCTGGGCTCTAAGAGCCAGGTTTTAATGGCTACCTTAAATTTAGGAAGGGATTGCTCACATCGAATCTCTAAGGGGAGCTTGTTCCATGTTGCAGGAGCCATGAACTAAAAAAGTAGTTGGTGAAGAAGTGTGCTACTGTACCACCACTTCCCTGTAAGTGGCTGGGTGTGTTACTCACTGTTAATGATTATGGATTGGTTCTTCCTTCCGTTTCATTAGCATGACTTCATGACGCACGACAGAGCGCCGTTTATTTTTTAGCACCACATTTATGGAACAATCTCCCAAAGCATATAAGAAGAGTCTTTTACCATTTTGAGTCCTGGTTCAGGGTAGGGCAACCTCTGCAATCCCCGAGGGCCACAACACAGCTTTTTAAGATTTCCACGTTGAATATGCATGAGATTGATTTGGCATGTACTGTTTCCATTGTATGATAAATAGATCTCTTGCATCTTCATTGTGGATATCTTGAAAACCTGACTGGCTTGTGGGCCTCAAGAATCCCATAGTTGTCCATCCCTGCTCTAGGGATTGGGATGCCTTCTGTAGCAGTGTTCATGACAAACCTGTGACACTGTGGGTCTTTCAGCAAAATTGTAGAAAAGTAAAGGTTTAAATTCGTCTAAATAAAAATATGAAAAGGGGCAACATATGGTTGAACTAGCATTGGGTACTACAGAATAAGTAGAAGTCTGCCTAGTACTGGTCCTACTTCCCAACTACTGAGGTTGTCTTCTACGCCTACTCTAGCCTTGAGCCTAATGTTGTTTTTTTTGCCATTTCCGGGCTCCCGACTATAGAAGTCTGCCTGGCATTAGTTTATTTATTTGTTGCATTTGTATCCCACATTTTCCCACCTATTTGCAGGCCCAATGTGGCTTACATAATGCCTTAATGGCGATTGCCATTTCCGGATTGAGAAATACAAAATGGTTCTTAAGTGACAGAGTAGATTAAGTAATCGAGTGTAGCGAGTTCATTTCTGGAATGAGAAGAGTGTGGTAGCCGTGTTAGTCCACTCTTAAGGTTATCAATAGAAATCTAACAAAATAAAACATGGAAAAGAAAATAAGATGATACCTTTTTTTATTGGACATAACTTAATACATTTCTTGATTAGCTTTCGAAGGTTGCCCTTCTTCGTCAGATCGGAAATAAGCAAATGTGCTAGCTGACAGTGTATGTGGAATGAGAAGTAGAATGGTATAACAATAAAGTTCATTAGTGCCAAAGTACAGTTAAGCAATCCAGTGTCGAGAGTTCGGTTTTGTCCTGTTCTGGTATGGGTTTCGTTGTCTGGTATTTAGGATGGATCATTGTGGTATGCCTTTTCAAACAAGTTGGTTTTTAATAACTTTCGGAAGTTTGTTAGGTTGTGTATTGTTTTGATGTTGTACTTCCCAACCTCTTAAGCTGCCATCAAAGCTCAGTCCAGTTATGAGGTCAATACCTTTGGCTTTAATTGGATTCCATCCTTTGCCATAGGGTGATTCTCTGTGTTTATCCCACGCATTCTTGAGTTCCTGCACCGGTTTTGTCTTCACAACCTCCTGCAGGAGAGCATTCCAGGCATCCACCACCCTTTCTGTGAAACAGTATTTCCTGACATTACTCCTAAGTCTCTCACCCTGCAACCTCAGGTAACCAAACTTCAGGAGGGCCACTGTTGCTCAGTAGGCCTAATTTGATGAGACGAGCTTGAAGCTCAAAAGTAATATTGCTAATTCATAACAAAGATAGAAATAGTTCGTTCACTAGAGCTCTTTTTGCAAGTGGTGCACTGGTTCCATTAGGATTGCAGATGTAAAGCTGAACTATTTCCCTAAACAACTCAAGATCCTTTAAGTATTGGACAAAAGCTGATTTACACTCTACCATGTAGGACTTGCTTTGAAGGTTGGAATGTGGTTTTATACAGAAGGGAGGAAGGACTATTTCCTCATCCAGGCAAAAAGGTTGGAATTCAGGACATGTTTGGAAGGCAGCACAGAAGGTTGAGGAAAAAGAATAGGGCAGGGAGGTGAGGAAAGATGTTGACACAGATTTCCGCCATCACTGCTGGGCTCCAAGAGCCAGGTTTTAATGGCTACCATAAATTTAGGAAGGGATTGCTCACATCGAATCTCTAAGGGGAGCTTGTTGCAGGAGCCATGATCTGAGTTAGGTTGCTGTGGTTCCACACGATTCCGTTCTCCTGAAGACTCCGTTAGGCGAAACATGTGAGCACATGTAGAGAACATTGAAGAGGCTATGTGAACATTTCATCAGCATTTTAAAGCACTTTGCACTTTCACCTAAGCAGAAGGAAAATATTTAAAAAGACGATATATCACTTATGGAGTGAGCTGACGCTACAGCTGTAGCATATTCTACTCGGACAGCACCCAGTACTCTCCAGCTAAGTGCCAGCTTATTGAACTTTTTTAGAACATTGATTTCAATTATTATTAATAGTGGTAGGTAGGGAGGTGATGCGGTGATGCGGGTAAAAGTGTCAACAGCTCAGCTGTAGTTCAGCTCTTGCACTTAGTTCTGAGCACTATCTAATCATTTAGCTATATTAGCTATTTTGCTGATATATAGTAGAAATGGTACTGTGATTTGTCAATATATCACGTGGGGTTTCTGTTTTTTATTGGATCACATAGGGTTTGTCTGAAGTCTACTTGCAGGCGTATTTTCAAAGCACTTAGACTCACAAAGGGGCCGTGCCAATTCCAAGTTACCGCCCAGCTACTGTGTGGCCCTTGCAAAATACTGCTGCACGCCTACTTATTGGTTTGTCACTTTATGATCTCATTATGGGGTCCTTTTTACTAAGCCGCAGTAAAAGGTGGCCTGCAGTAACGAGCGTGGCTTTTGGGCGCACACTGAACCTTTTTTTTTTTGCCATGTCTAAGGGGCTGGAAAATGGACATGCGCTAAAATTGAAACCAGTGTGCATCCATTTTCGGCCTGAGACCTTACCGCCACCTGTTGACCTAGCGGTAAGGTCTACCGCACTACCTGTGCGGTAACCATGCCGCGCACGCCAACTGCTGTTTACTGACGAGTAAGTGGCTGTGGGGTTCAGCGCATGCCAAATTCAGAATTGCCGCCCGGCTCCCATGCTAGCCGGGCGGTAGCGCTGATTTGGCATGCACTGTACACGCGTAGGTCTTCCGTCACCTTTGTAAAAGAGTCCCGATGTCTTGTCTCTTCCATCTACGTTGGTTGTGTACTGAACTTAGAATTAATTCAAGATTATACCTCTGACTCATAAAGCGCTGGATGCTCTAATTTAATCTGTCTACAGCGTTGAAGATCTGTAAACCTGCAAGATCACGGAGGTCAGAATGTACTTGTTTATTGGAAATTCCATCTTTGGGATGGGCGCGTTTTGAAGAAATGTGAAACGCAGCTTTTTTTTTTTTTTATTACCAGGCCTAAGGAGTGGAATTCACTGCCATTAAGATGCAGAGCTCTGATACTGTGGCTTTCAATAAATTATTAAAATGTTATTGTTTCTTGATGCCTTTTGGGGATTTGAATGTCACGTTAGCATGTATTCTTTTAAAATGTGATGAGAGCTGAGGAGGAGTAACCTAGTGGTTAGTGCAGCGGACTTTGATCCTGGGGAACTGGGTTTGATTCCCACTGCAGCTCCTTGTGACTCTGGGCAAGTCACTTAACCCTCCATTACCCCTGGTACAAAATAAGTACCTGAATATATGTAAACCGCTTTGAATGTAGTTGCAAAAACCTCAGAAAGGTGGTATATCAAGTCTCAGTTTCCTTTCCCTATTTGAGATTCTACATGGAATGTTGCTATTCCACTAGCAACATTCCAATTCCATGTAGAAGCCTGCCCTTGCAGATCAGCAACGCAGATGCGCAGGCTTCTGTTTTTCAGACTCTCAGAAACAGAAGCCTGCGCGGCCACACAAGGACAGGCTTCTACATGGAGTGTTGCTAGTGGAGGAGTAGCCTAGTGGTCAGTGCAGCGGACTTTGACCCTGGGGAACTGAGTTCGATTCCCACTGCAGCTCCTTGTGACTCTGGGCAAGTCACTTAACCCTCCATTGCCCCTGGTACAAAATAAGTACCTGAATATATGTAAACCGCTTTGAATGTAGTTGCAAAAACCTCAGAAAGGCAGTATATCCCTTCCCTTAAAAATAAATTAGAGGACCACAAGGTGTGTAAATTGGATTATTAATTAATAAGGTAAGATCCTTGTGATGTGAAATGAGCTAAATTAGGTGTGATGTGTGTGTTCTTAGGTATTGTTTTATGTGTTTTCTATTATGTATGTTTTATGTTGATCCACATAGGTTTCTGGCAGAATATAAATAAATAAATATAGGCTGTGTTACAGGCAAGGCCCACCAGGACACTACCTGAGGCAAACTGACCACCATTGACTCAGTCCCCATTAGCAGGTTCATGTTCCTCTACTTGTGCCCCTGCCTTCAAATGCAGGGCAGCAGCGAAGACATAATGGAATCTGTGCAGAGATCGGAGCCTTCCCCTCCCGCTGCAGCCAGAATAGTCGATGACACTGAAGACACTGCATCAAGGGCTTTTCATCCAGCCTCCTCTCCAGGCAAAGAAAGGGTGGGGGAATTCATGCTTCTGGACAAAGTATCAGTGCTGGAGTCTGGCACTGGGCCGCTGGCTTAACATCAATGTTGCAGGTGCCAGTCCAGTACTCTGCAAGCTCAGCCCCAGGAGAAAAGGTTTGCAGCAGTTCTGAGGGGAAAACATGCACTGTTTTTCTTGACCATATTCACTTTATTCTTGACCATATTCAGGTAAGCAAAAAAATTAGGCTCAGCTGCAGAGCAGTTTGCATTTCTCCTTACTCAGAAGTATTTTAGTAAAAGTGTTGGCCCTTTACCCTACAATTCCTGAGTAATTTTTGTGTTTGCTGTCATTTTCAGCGGCATTCTAAGTGAAAATACACTGGTGTAGTCACTTTGAAGTAAGTGCAAAACCTGAAGGTAGAATTAACCTGTGAATGCTGCACCTATGCAGGCTTTACAAAATGACCCTCTAACTGGTCAGTAGGAGCTGGGTTAGCCCAGGAGCCTTTCCTGAAGGTGGCTGGTTATTTGGTACCCTTGGTCCTCATTCACAAGGCTGGTGCTATGATAAGTTACCTGTAATTTCATATGTATTATCCTTCAGTGCTCTTGTGTGAAAGTTACATGTAATTTGTAACTGTTCAGATTTATTCATTTCTTCATAAGGTCTTCTCTATTGTGACCTCTTTTGAACCAGTTTTTCAGGGTTATTTCCTGAAATGTAACTGGACAAGGGCTGCTCGGTAACAGAAATTGTAATGTTGCCATAGGAGGAAATAAACCAGTATAAATCCCTTCACAAAATCATTTACATAAGGGGAATTACAAACGAGGAAGCTTTTAAGGAAGAAATTCAAAGGGGACGCTGGGACAGGGGTCATAGAATCTGCTCAGAAACGTTATCAGGATGAAATGTTGCCCACCAAGCCAAAATGACTTGAAGCTAGTCTCAAGCTGGTTCTAAAGTCATCCTGGTTTTCGGGATGTCCACAATGAATATGCATGAGAGAGATTTGCATGCAGTGGAGGCTCCATCTTCTAATCTCTCATGCATATTCTTTCTAGATATTCTGAAATGCAGACTGGCTATGCTTGAGATATGCTGGCCCGAAGGACAAGCAGTTCACCAATTTCTCTTTTGAGCATACCTACCAGGGGCAGACTGACAGGCAATAAGGGTTACAGGTCTGTAACCACCTCTCAAAAGTGTGGTGTTTTGTGTGTTTTGAATTCTAAACTCTTTCAGATCAATATTTAAAACAAGTATGCAGAAGGCAGTAGGGGCCAATTACGTGTGTTTTATTTAAAAGAAATTGTAGCCTCAGTAATAAATAACTCTTGGCTGCTTAAGTGTGTAACTGGCCCAAAATCATGCATTTTGTTGGAGGCAGGAGCATTCTGAGGCTGGGCTTAAAATGTATCTGTCCAGTAGTGAAATTTAGCCACTGAACAGATTACTTATCCATTCAAGCCTGGATGTGTCAATTTCAGGTATAACTTTAAAGTTGCCTGGGTGTGGTCCGAGGTAGACCTTATTTATTTACCACTGCTGAGTATAAGTGTGATGGTCTCACTAGGAAAGGCGGATCCAGTTCCCCTAAGCTTTTAAAGAATGGAATTTAACCCTACCAAGTTGTGACGTTTTCTGTCCTATTTATTTATTACATTTGTACCCAGCGCTTTCCCACTCAGAGCAGGTTCAATGCGACTTACATAATAATTGGGATTACAAAGTATTGGTGGCGAGAAATAAGTTGAGTATTATCAGAGTAATAAAAGAAATAAGAATTTAGAAATGCAGGGATGAGGGGAGTAGAAGTATGAGCAAGGGCAAGTGAGCAATTGGAGGGTAGATGAGGTGGAGGGGAATGGGCAAGAGTGAAGGGAGTAGAAGAAGTGTGAGTAAGGGTAAGTGAGCAGTTGGAGGGTAGATGAGGCGGAGGGGAATGGGTAAGAGGGAAGGGAGTAGGAGAAGTATGAGCAAGGGTAAGTGAGTAGTTGGAGGGTAGATGAGGCGGAGGGGAATGGGCAAGAGTGAAGGGAGTAGGAGAGGTGTGAGTAAGGGTAAGTGAGCAGTTGGAGGGTAGATGAGGCGAAGGGGAATGGGCAAGAGTGATGGCAGTAGGAGAAGTATGAGCAAGGGTAGATGAGGCGGAGGGGAATGGGCAAGAGTGAAGGGAGTAGAAGAAGTGTGAGTAAGGGTAAGTGAGCAGTTGGAGGGTAGATGAGGCGAAGGGGAATGGGCAAGAGTGAAGGGAGTAGGAGAGGCGTGAATAAGGGTAGGTGAGCGTTGGGGGAGGGGGTCAATGAGGCGAAAGGGGATAAGCAGGGGGAAATGAGGCGGGAGTTGTAGTCTAGGTCGTTGTCATTCTCTCCTGGATATGTGATGAATAGATGGGTTTGTGGGAGTCTGGAGTAAAGCTATAAACAGAGCCAATTAGTACTGATGACTTCCATCCCAACAAGCAATTATTAGTGCTAATTGGATCTAATTAGCAGTTACATGTGTAAATTTAGGTGCCAGACCCATGTCTTAAGTTTTACACACAAGTCCAAAATGGGGGAGTGGAAATGGGAGGGTCATGGTCAGATTGGGGGTCTTCATCCCCGTAGAATTTATGGGGCCCTTTTACATAGATATATAAGGCCCTACACGCTTCCGGCGTTACTTCTCGGCTACCGTGTACCCCAGGAGGTAATTCTGAATTTGGTGCATGTTGAGAACTCGCGGTAGAAAATATTTTGTATTTTTTCTACCACGTGGCGCTTACCTGGTAGTGGACACACACTGCACGCCCACAGCCCGGGTAGCGAGTGAGACCTTACCACTAAGACAATGGGTGGTGGTAAGGTCTCGGGCCAAAAATGGAAGCGCGCTGGTTTTTATTTTGCCATGTGTCCATTTTCCAACCCTTTAAAAAAAAAAAAAGGCCCTTTTTCCAGGATGTGGCAAAAACTGGCCCGGCGCACAGCCAAAAGATACGTTCACTCTGCTGTAGGCCACATTTTGCCATGGCTTAGTCAAAGGGCCCCTATGCACGTACTTATAGAATAAGGGGGATACGCGCCTAATTTAGATGTGAGGATTTGCAAATGGCCGCACCTAAAAGTTAGGCACGATTCCCAGTGTCAGCGATATTCTATAAACTGCACCTAATTTTAAGTGTGCTTTATAGAAGAGCGCTGATTGTTATTTTTTTGGCACCAATTTTTTAGGCCTCATATATAGAATGTAGTCTTTAATGTGTAAATTAACCCTTTCCTCTTACTATTTATTAGGATTTATTTACTGCCGTTTTGATGAAATTCACCCAAGGTGTGGTGCACAGTAAGGTCGATATGAACAGAGGCAATAGAAAAACTATTTTCCAATACAATCATGGCTTCAGTTTCCTGCACTGCCTCCTCAGTCAGACAGCTCGGGTTATGGTTTTGCCTCCTTCCTCAGTCACTTACTTCTATATCATTAATAAAAGAGCAGAATTTGCCAATAGGAAATGCTGCCTTCCAGTTTATATAAAGGAAATTCATAGACCACCTGCCCGGGTGGGAGATATTGTCTCTGTTTCTTAGAAAAGTCTTGCACAAAAACATACAGAATGCTACAGCAAAGCCTCTCGTTTAAGAATTAACACTTCTGGTTTTTGAAAATAGAACAGATTTAATATAATCATAAGGATAGAATATGTCGCTCATCTGTACAGTATCAGGACAAAAGAATGGGTATCGATTTTAAGTATTTTTAATCAGTAAAATAGGGAAAATTCAATTCGTCATAGAGCTAATTGTAGTCCCGAAAAATGAAACCATTTAGAAAGAATTTATGTGTTCATTAACCATCTGCGGGCAGAGAAGGAAGTTTGGATGAGGGTGGGAGGTTGGTAGCACCAGGGGTGGGTGTGTACCTGACCAGGAACTAAACCAAGAGACTGTCCCAGAGAAGTAACAGTCAGGAAAGGAGCAGGGGTGGAGGGAGCTCATCCATTTCTCTCAATAACAGGTTTCAGCTGCTGCCTTCTCATGCACTGGGCAGAGATTTCATTTTCATCCCTGGGATTCCTTGAGCTCTGAATAAAATGGGGAAGCAAAAGCTGACATGGAGCTACCTGCCCGCTTGCATTTGGATCATAACAGCTTCTACTGCAGGTAAGGAAACAGCAAGGTAGGATTAAGACATAGGTAAACTAGACATGTGCCTAGGATCCAAATGTTTAGGAAGGGGGGGCTCTCAGGTGTGCCAATTTCAGTAGAAAAGGACACTGAGATGGGGACCCGCAGTGTCCTTGGGGATGGGGACAGAGCCTGAGGGGACATGGTGGGATGGGGACAGAGCCCATGGGGATGGGGACAAACTTTGTCCTGTGTCATTTTCTACTTTGAAGCCTGTTAATGATCTGGACTGTTATTTATGTTCAAGTGGTGCAGACGATTATATTTTGATTTTTTGGAAAAAACGAGCAAACATGCTGGCCACAACTAGCAAAATTTGCATGGGGGGATCCTGTACATTCCCACATCTAAGAAGACATCTTCTATTGCAGGAAGGACTGTGGAAGGCAGGAGAGCTAGACTGAATCCTGAGATTATTGAAGACTTCTTATTCATCCACAGATTAAAAAATCATAACAGTACTTCTTGGGGCATATTTCTCCCCTCTAGGGCAAACAGAATGTGTTGTACTTTGTACCCCTGGACATTTTAACAGGGTGGATTAGGATTCCTTGGGTTAGTAGAAGTTAGCTATTATTAGGGTTGGAAGGGTAAAGGGTGATGGTGGTGGGAGGGTTTATTATAGTTGCTTATTGTTGTTGTTTTCATTGTTATTGTTTTCATTGTTATTGTTTTCATTTCCACCACCTCCCGCGGGAGGTGGTGGAAATGAAAACGGTAACGGAATTCAAACATGCGTGGGATAATCATTAAGGAATCCTGTTCAGAAGGAATGGATCCTCAGGAGCTTAGCTGAGATTGGGTGGCATCTTGTCATAAAATCAGCCCCCTTTAGCTGATTAGGTTGAAAGTCTGCTTTAATACATTTTTATTACAATATATGCTTTTCTGCAAAACAAGATCTGTTGTTAAAAACTGGTGCTTGCTAAGAAATGAGATTTTTGTTTAATTTTGTGTTCCTATGGATGGGAAATCACCAAAATTAAATGTGTCACCACGAGGGGCATAATCGAACGGCGCCGGCCATCTATATGGCCAGCGCCGCAAAGTGACGGCAGAACCGTATTATCGAAAAAGATAGCCAGCTATCTTTTGTTTCAGTAATTCAGTTGGAGCCAGCCAAATGTCAACATTTGGGCCGGCTTTAGTGATGGCCAGCATCGGTTTCCGGCGATAATGGAAACTAATGCCGGCCATCTCAAACCCGGTCAAATGCAAGGCATTTGGTCGTGGGAGGAGCCAGCATTTGTGGTGCACTGGCCCCCCTGACATGCCAGGACACCAACCAGGCACCCTAGGGGGCACTGCAGTGGACTTCAAAAATTGCTCCCAGGTGCATACCTCCCTTACCTTGGGTGCTGAGCCCCCAAAGACCCACTCCCCACAACTCTACACCACTACCATAACCGTTAGGGATGAAGGGGGGCACCATGTGGGTACAGTGGGTTTTGGTTTTTTTTTTGGAGGGCTCAAACATTTACCACCACATGTGTAACAGGTGGGAGGGGGGATGGGCCTGGGTCCACCTGCCTGAAGTGCACTGCACCCACTAAATACTGCTCCAGGGACCTGCATACTGCTGTCAGGGAGCTGGGTATGACATTTGAGGCTGGCATAGAGGCTGGCACAAAAATGTTTAAAAAATTTTTTTTAGGTGGGAGGGGGTTGCTGACCACTGGGGGAGTAAGGGGAGGTGATCCCCGATTCCCTCCGGTGGTGATCTGGTCAATTGGGGCACTTTTTTGAGACTTGGTCCTAAAAATAAATGGACGAAGTGAAGCCGGCGAAATGCTCGTCAGAGCTGGCCATCTTTTTTCCATTATCGGGCGAAGCCGGCCATCTCGTAACCCCGCCCCCATCCTGCCTTTGCTACCCTACCGAAACACCGCATTGAAGTTCGGCCGGCTCCGCGATGGAAAGCAGTTGGTGCAGGCAAAAATCGGCTTTCGATTGTACCGATTTGGCCGGGTTCATGAGATCGCCGGCCATCTCCCGATTTGTGTCGGAAAATGGCTGGCGATCTCCTTCGAAAATAAGCTGGATAATCAGTAAAACTAAACAAGCAAATGGTAGAAAGTAACAAAACAAAATGTTACAAACCCCCTAGAAATATACAGGTCAATATTCAAAGACTTGTTCATGTAATTTTGCAAGTTAAATAAATTCATTGTTTGCTTTCAAATTCCTGCTTCTCTGAATATACAGCCAAAATTTATTTGGATAAAGTGGGTCCGGATTAAACGGAGCCAAAAGCTATTGGGATAGTGGCAATATTCAACCACTGTCTGAAAATGTATTTGTATACGTCTACATGCAGAAAAATAAGCCCTAACTTTATGCAAATAATGTATCTGCGTATTCTGATCTATACAGATATGTTGGCTGACTAAAAGATAATTTATGCGATGCCTGTTAAGCTGAATACCGCCCTCTATATAATTATTACTTAGCCAAATTTAGATTCCAGGGATAATTCTCAAACTGGCTCTTTTGAGACAAAGTCTGCTGGTACTTTTTCTCTACATTTTGAATAAAAGTGCATGCAGGTGTTTGCTTTGAAACTTGCTGTAGCTAAGAGGTAGAGCAGAAACTGGCTGGCATCTGTTTTCAAAGTGAATACAATCTTGCCGGTTAAGTCTGAGCAGAGTGTGAAAATACAGTCCATCTGCACATATTTCCCCGCCTTGACCTAAACGCAGTCATGGGAAGAACTCATCTCAATGCTGCTCAAAGTATATCCAGTGTGCAAATACACCCAGGCATTTTGCAGCTCTTGAAACGGCAGTTACCAAATGCCAAATTACTTTTTACCCATCCAAATGGCTTTCAAAATTCTTCTATCTATGTCCAAGAATAGAATAATCACGAGAACTGTATTTGTGCAGAAATCCAGGGTCTGTAAGCATTATGCGTTTTGAAACAGAATAAAGCATGTAATGTTAAAATAGAAGAGAATAAATCACAGTAACGTTAAACATGAATCTGATCCATTATTCCCTTGTTTCAATTCTACAAATTGTTCACTGATGCAGCACAAGCAAACAGCACAGCAGGAGAAGAAAACAGAACAGAAGCAATGGCGGGAATCAATACCCCAGCAGGCACCAGTTCTGGTATCCAAGATAATACCACAGTAACTGAAAACAGTACAGGAACAATAGAAAGCACAACCCCAGGGATACAGGGCAGCAGAAGCGCAGCAGAGACCACCTCTGTCACGCCAGGGAGTGTCCTAGCAACTGAGAATAGCACCAGAGCAATAGAAAGCACAGAACCAGGGATCAAAGTCACAAATACTCTGCTAGAGATGGTATCTACTACCCCAGCTAGTGTCACAATAACTGACATCAGTACAGAAGCCATGGAAAGCACAAGCCCTGGGACCCAGGACAGTAGTACTGCTGCTCAGACCAGCCTCAGTAGTCCTATAAGCATCACAACAATTCTAGGGAGCAGAATCCCAGGCACAAAAGGTCACAGTGCAACAGCAGAGACCAGATCTAGTACTTCGGGTAATAGCGTAGTAACTGAGCGAAGCACTAAACCTATAAAAAGCACATTTGGAGGGCTAGAGGGTAGCAGTAATACAGCAGCAACTAGCTCTGGCACCCCTGGTAGTATCACTACAACAGTAGGGAGTAGAATCCCAGGAACAGGAGATAGCAGTACTACAACACAGAGCAGATCTAATATTCCAGGTAGTACCACAGTAACTGAGAGAAGTATTGGATCTACAACAGGCACAATCACAGGGACAGAGGGCAGAAGTACCACAGCAGAGACCAGCTATGGCACCCCTGGTACTATCACATTATCTGAGATTATCACTACAACACTAGGGAGTAGAATCTCAGGAACAGGAGATAGCAGTACTACAGCACAGACCAGATCTAATATTCCAGGTAGTACCACAGTAACTGAGAGAAGTATTGGATCTACAACAGGCACAATCACAGGGACAGAGGGCAGAAGTACCACAGCAGAGACCAGCTATGGCACCCCTGGTACTATCACATTATCTGAGATTATCACTACAACAGTAGGGAGTAGAATCTCAGGAACAGGAGATAGCAGTACTACAGCACAGACCAGATCTAATATTCCAGGTAGTACCACAGTAACTGAGAGAAGTATTGGATCTACAACAGGCACAATCACAGGGACAGAGGGCAGAAGTACCACAGCAGAGACCAGCTATCGCACCCCTGGTACTATCACATTATCTGAGATTATCACTACAACACTAGGGAGTAGAATCTCAGGAACAGGAGATAGCAGTACTACAGCACAGACCAGATCTAATATTCCAGGTAGTACCACAGTAACTGAGAGAAGTATTGGATCTACAACAGGCACAATCACAGGGACAGAGGGCAGAAGTACCACAGCAGAGACCAGCTATGGCACCCCTGGTACTATCACATTATCTGAGATTATCACTACAACAGTAGGGAGTAGAATCTCAGGAACAGGAGATAGCAGTACTACAGCACAGACCAAATCTAATATTCCAGGTAGTACCACAGTAACTGAGAGAAGTATTGGATCTACAACAGGCACAATCACAGGGACAGAGGGCAGAAGTACCACAGCAGAGACCAGCTATGGCACCCCTGGTACTATCACAGTATCTGAGATTATCACTACAACAGTAGGGAGTAGAATCCCAGGAACAGGAGATAGCAGTACTACAGCAGCACAGACCAGATCTAATATTCCAGGTAGTACCACAGTAACTGAGAGAAGTATTGGATCTACAACAGGCACAATCACGGGGACAGAGGGCAGAAGTACCACAGCAGAGACCAGCTATCGCACCCCTGGTACTATCACAGTATCTGAGAGCATCAGAACAGTACCAGGGAGCAGCAGTACTCCAGTACAGATGCTTTGTATTACCTCAGGTATCATTACGGTAACTGAGAAATTCACAGGAACAGTTAGGAACATCACCCTAGGGGGAGAGGGCAGCAGTACTCCAGTAGAGGTAACCCCAGTTAGCATCACAAGAGCAGTATGGAACATCACCTCAGGTACAGAGGGTAGAAGTACTGCAGCAGAAACCATCTCAACCACTCCAGGGAGTGTCATGGTAACTGATAGTACCACTGGAGCAATAAAAGGCACAAACCCAGGGGCAGAAAGCATAAATACTCCACTAGAGAAGGTATCTAGTACCCCAGGAGCTGTCTCAGTAACTGAGATCAGTAGAGAAGCCCTAGAAAGCACAATCCCTGGGACCCAGGGCAGCAGTACTGCTACACAGATCAGTTTTAGTACACCTAGAAGTATCACATTAACTGAGAGCATCACAACAATACCAGGGAGCAGAATCATAGTGACAGAAGGTAGCAGCAGTACTGTAGGTCACATCACAGTAACCGAGAGCATCAGAACAGTACTAGGGAGCAGAATCACAGAGACAGAGGACAGAAATACTACAGCAGAGACCATATCTAGTAGTCCTGGTAGTACCACAGTAACTGAGAGAAGTACCACATCTACAGAGGACACAATGGCAGGGATAGAGGGCAGCAGTACTATTGTAGAAGCCAGCTCTAGCACCCCTCCTAGTATCACAGTAACTGAGAGTATCAAAACAGTGTTAGGGAGTAGAATCCCAAGAACAGAAAAAAGCAGTACTACAGCAGGGACCAGATCTGGTACTCTGGGTATTATCACAGTAACTGAGAGCACTGGAACATTAGAAGGCACAAAACCAGGGACACAGAGCACAGCCAATCTGATACAAATACTACCTAGTACCCCAGAGAGTGTCAGAGTAACTGAGATCAGTACAAGAGCCATGGAAAGTACAACGTCTGGGACAGAGGACAGCAGTACTGCAGCACAGATCAGCTTTAGTACTCCTAGAAGTATCACAGTTACTGAGAGCATCACAACAATACCAAGAAGCAGAATCACAGTGACAGAAGGTAGCAGTACTACAGCAGAGACCAGATCTGGTATTCCAGGTAGTGTCACAATAACTGAGAGAAGTACCAGAGCTACAGAGAGCTCAATACCAGGGACAGAGACTAGCAGTAGTACAGTAGAGACCAGCTCTGGCATCCCTGGTAGTTTCACAGTAACTGAGAGCATCAGAACATTACTAGGGAGCAGAGTCCCATTGACAGAAGGCAGCAGTACTACAGTGCAGAGCATATCTAGTATTCTGGGTAGTACCACAGTAACTGAGAGAAGTACCACATCTATAAAAAGCACAATCGTAGGTACAGAGGGCATCAATACTAAAGTAGAAACCAGCTCTAAGACAACTGCTAGTATCACAGTCACTGAGGGTATCACAATGGTATTAGGGAGCAGAATCCCAGAGACAGAAGACAGAAATGGCACAGCAGAGACTAGATCTAGTACCACAGGTAGTAGCACAGTAACTAAGAGAAGTACCAGATTAATGGAGGGCACAGTTTCAGGGATGGAGGGTACAAGTACTGCAGAGCAGAACAGACCTGGAGGTAGTATCACAGTAACTGAAAGAAGTACCACAGAGGGCACAATTGCAGGGATAGAGGGCAGCAGTACTATAGTAGAAGCCAGTTCTAGCAACCCTACTAGTATCACAGTAACTGGGAGTGTCACAACAGTACTAGAGAGCAGAATCCCAAGAACAGAAGAAAGCAGTACTATAGCAGGGACCAGATCTGGTACTCTGGGTATTATCACAGTAGCTGAGAGCACTGGAACAATAGAAGGCACGAAACCAGAGACACAGAGCACAGATACCCTGATACAAATGTTATCTAGTACCCCAGAGAGTGCCAAAGTAACTGAGATCAGTACAGGAGCCATGGGAAGCCCAATGTCTGGATCAGAGGAGAGCAGCACTGAAGCACAGATCAGCTCTAGTACTCTTAGAAGTACCACAGTAACTGAGAGCGTCACAACAATACCAGGGAGCAGAACCCCAGTGACAGAAGGTAGCAGTACTACAGCAGAGACTAGATCTGGTACTCTGGGTAGCACCACAGTAACTGAGAGAAGTACCAGATCTACAGAGGGCACAATCACAGGGACAGAGGGCAGCAGTACTATAGTAGAAGCCAGTTCTAGCAACCCTACTAGTATCACAGTAACTGGGGGTGTTACAACAGTACTAGAGAGCAGAATCCCAAGAACAGAAGAAAGCGGTACTATAGCAGGGACCAGATCTGGTACTCTGGGTATTATCACAGTAGCTGAGAGCACTGGAACAATAGAAGGCACGAAACCAGAGACACAGAGCACAGATACCCTGATACAAATGTTATCTAGTACCCCAGAGAGTGCCAAAGTAACTGAGATCAGTACAGGAGCCATGGGAAGCCCAATGTCTGGATCAGAGGAGAGCAGCACTGAAGCACAGATCAGCTCTAGTACTCTTAGAAGTACCACAGTAACTGAGAGCGTCACAACAATACCAGGGAGCAGAACCCCAGTGACAGAAGGTAGCAGTACTACAGCAGAGACTAGATCTGGTACTCTGGGTAGCACCACAGTAACTGAGAGAAGTACCAGATCTACAGAGGGCACAATCGCAGGGACAGAGGGCAGCAGTACTATAGTAGAAGTCAGTTCTAGCAACCCTACTAGTATCACAGTAACTGGGAGTGTAACAACAGTACTAGAGAGCAGAATCCCAAGAACAGAAGAAAGCAGTACTATAGCAGGGACCAGATCTGGTACTCTGGGTATTATCACAGTAGGTGAGAGCACTGGAACAATAGAAGGCACGAAACCAGAGACACAGAGCACAGATACCCTGATACAAATGTTATCTAGTACCCCAGAGAGTGCCAAAGTAACTGAGATCAGTACAGGAGCCATGGGAAGCCCAATGTCTGGATCAGAGGAGAGCAGCACTGAAGCACAGATCAGCTCTAGTACTCTTAGAAGTACCACAGTAACTGAGAGCGTCACAATAATACCAGGGAGCAGAACCCCAGTGACAGAAGGTAGCAGTACTACAGCAGAGACTAGATCTGGTACTCTGGGTAGCACCACAGTAACTGAGAGAAGTACCAGATCTACAGAGGGCACAATCGCAGGGACAGAGGGCAGCAGTACTATAGTAGAAGTCAGTTCTAGCAACCCTACTAGTATCACAGTAACTGGGAGTGTAACAACAGTACTAGAGAGCAGAATCCCAAGAACAGAAGAAAGCAGTACTATAGCAGGGACCAGATCTGGTACTCTGGGTATTATCACAGTAGCTGAGAGCACTGGAACAATAGAAGGCACGAAACCAGAGACACAGAGCACAGATACCCTGATACAAATGTTATCTAGTACCCCAGAGAGTGCCAAAGTAACTGAGATCAGTACAGGAGCCATGGGAAGCCCAATGTCTGGATCAGAGGAGAGCAGCACTGAAGCACAGATCAGCTCTAGTACTCTTAGAAGTACCACAGTAACTGAGAGCGTCACAACAATACCAGGGAGCAGAACCCCAGTGACAGAAGGTAGCAGTACTACAGCAGAGACTAGATCTGGTACTCTGGGTAGCACCACAGTAACTGAGAGAAGTACCAGATCTACAGAGGGCACAATCGCAGGGACAGAGGGCAGCAGTACTATAGTAGAAGCCAGTTCTAGCAACCCTACTAGTATCACAGTAACTGGGAGTGTTACAACAGTACTAGAGAGCAGAATCCCAAGAACAGAAGAAAGCGGTACTATAGCAGGGACCAGATCTGGTACTCTGGGTATTATCACAGTAGCTGAGAGCACTGGAACAATAGAAGGCACGAAACCAGAGACACAGAGCACAGATACCCTGATACAAATGTTATCTAGTACCCCAGAGAGTGCCAAAGTAACTGAGATCAGTACAGGAGCCATGGGAAGCCCAATGTCTGGATCAGAGGAGAGCAGCACTGAAGCACAGATCAGCTCTAGTACTCTTAGAAGTACCACAGTAACTGAGAGCGTCACAACAATACCAGGGAGCAGAACCCCAGTGACAGAAGGTAGCAGTACTACTGCAGAGACTAGATCTGGTACTCTGGGTAGGACCACAGTAACTGAGAGAAGTACCAGATCTACAGAGGGCACAATCGCAGGGACAGAGGGCAGCAGTACTATAGTAGAAGCCAGTTCTAGCAACCCTACTAGTATCACAGTAACTGGGAGTGTAACAACAGTACTAGAGAGCAGAATCCCAAGAACAGAAGAAAGCGGTACTATAGCAGGGACCAGATCTGGTACTCTGGGTATTATCACAGTAGCTGAGAGCACTGGAACAATAGAAGGCACGAAACCAGAGACACAGAGCACAGATACCCTGATACAAATGTTATCTAGTACCCCAGAGAGTGCCAAAGTAACTGAGATCAGTACAGGAGCCATGGGAAGCCCAATGTCTGGATCAGAGGAGAACAGCACTGAAGCACAGATCAGCTCTAGTACTCTTAGAAGTACCACAGTAACTGAGAGCGTCACAACAATACCAGGGAGCAGAACCCCAGTGACAGAAGGTAGCAGTACTACAGCAGAGACTAGATCTGGTACTCTGGGTAGCACCACAGTAACTGAGAGAAGTACCAGATCTACAGAGGGCACAATCGCAGGGACAGAGGGCAGCAGTACTATAGTAGAAGCCAGTTCTAGCAACCCTACTAGTATCACAGTAACTGGGAGTGTTACAACAGTACTAGAGAGTCAGAATCCAAGAACAGAAGAAAGCGGTACTATAGCAGGGACCAGATCTGGTACTCTGGGTATTATCACAGTAGCTGAGAGCACTGGAACAATAGAAGGCACGAAACCAGAGACACAGAGCACAGATACCCTGATACAAATGTTATCTAGTACCCCAGAGAGTGCCAAAGTAACTGAGATCAGTACAGGAGCCATGGGAAGCCCAATGTCTGGATCAGAGGAGAGCAGCACTGAAGCACAGATCAGCTCTAGTACTCTTAGAAGTACCACAGTAACTGAGAGCGTCACAACAATACCAGGGAGCAGAACCCCAGTGACAGAAGGTAGCAGTACTACAGCAGAGACTAGATCTGGTACTCTGGGTAGCACCACAGTAACTGAGAGAAGTACCAGATCTACAGAGGGCACAATCGCAGGGACAGAGGGCAGCAGTACTATAGTAGAAGCCAGTTCTAGCAACCCTACTAGTATCACAGTAACTGGGAGTGTTACAACAGTACTAGAGAGCTAGAATCCCAAGAACAGAAGAAAGCGGTACTATAGCAGGGACCAGATCTGGTACTCTGGGTATTATCACAGTAGCTGAGAGCACTGGAACATAGAAGGCACGAAACCAGAGACACAGAGCACAGATACCCTGATACAATGTTATCTAGTACCCCAGAGAGTGCCAAAGTAACTGAGATCAGTACAGGAGCCATGGGAAGCCCAATGTCTGGATCAGAGGAGAGCAGCACTGAAGCACAGATCAGCTCTAGTACTCTTAGAAGTACCACAGTAACTGAGAGCGTCACAACAATACCAGGGAGCAGAACCCCAGTGACAGAAGGTAGCAGTACTACAGCAGAGACTAGATCTGGTACTCTGGGTAGCACCACAGTAACTGAGAGAAGTACCAGATCTACAGAGGGCACAATCGCAGGGACAGAGGGCAGCAGTACTATAGTAGAAGCCAGTTCTAGCAACCCTACTAGTATCACAGTAACTGGGAGTGTTACAACAGTACTAGAGAGCAGAATCCCAAGAACAGAAGAAAGCGGTACTATAGCAGGGACCAGATCTGGTACTCTGGGTATTATCACAGTAGCTGAGAGCACTGGAACAATAGAAGGCACGAAACCAGAGACACAGAGCACAGATACCCTGATACAAATGTTATCTAGTACCCCAGAGAGTGCCAAAGTAACTGAGATCAGTACAGGAGCCATGGGAAGCCCAATGTCTGGATCAGAGGAGAGCAGCACTGAAGCACAGATCAGCTCTAGTACTCTTAGAAGTACCACAGTAACTGAGAGCGTCACAACAATACCAGGGAGCAGAACCCCAGTGACAGAAGGTAGCAGTACTACAGCAGAGACTAGATCTGGTACTCTGGGTAGCACCACAGTAACTGAGAGAAGTACCAGATCTACAGAGGGCACAATCGCAGGGACAGAGGGCAGCAGTACTATAGTAGAAGCCAGTTCTAGCAACCCTACTAGTATCACAGTAACTGGGAGTGTTACAACAGTACTAGAGAGCAGAATCCCAAGAACAGAAGAAAGCGGTACTATAGCAGGGACCAGATCTGGTACTCTGGGTATTATCACAGTAGCTGAGAGCACTGGAACAATAGAAGGCACGAAACCAGAGACACAGAGCACAGATACCCTGATACAAATGTTATCTAGTACCCCAGAGAGTGCCAAAGTAACTGAGATCAGTACAGGAGCCATGGGAAGCCCAATGTCTGGATCAGAGGAGAGCAGCACTGAAGCACAGATCAGCTCTAGTACTCTTAGAAGTACCACAGTAACTGAGAGCGTCACAACAATACCAGGGAGCAGAACCCCAGTGACAGAAGGTAGCAGTACTACAGCAGAGACTAGATCTGGTACTCTGGGTAGCACCACAGTAACTGAGAGAAGTACCAGATCTACAGAGGGCACAATCGCAGGGACAGAGGGCAGCAGTACTATAGTAGAAGCCAGTTCTAGCAACCCTACTAGTATCACAGTAACTGGGAGTGTTACAACAGTACTAGAGAGCAGAATCCCAAGAACAGAAGAAAGCGGTACTATAGCAGGGACCAGATCTGGTACTCTGGGTATTATCACAGTAGCTGAGAGCACTGGAACAATAGAAGGCACGAAACCAGAGACACAGAGCACAGATACCCTGATACAAATGTTATCTAGTACCCCAGAGAGTGCCAAAGTAACTGAGATCAGTACAGGAGCCATGGGAAGCCCAATGTCTGGATCAGAGGAGAGCAGCACTGAAGCACAGAACAGCTCTAGTACTCTTAGAAGTACCACAGTAACTGAGAGCGTCACAACAATACCAGGGAGCAGAACCCCAGTGACAGAAGGTAGCAGTACTACAGCAGAGACTAGATCTGGTACTCTGGGTAGCACCACAGTAACTGAGAGAAGTACCAGATCTACAGAGGGCACAATCGCAGGGACAGAGGGCAGCAGTACTATAGTAGAAGCCAGTTCTAGCAACCCTACTAGTATCACAGTAACTGGGAGTGTTACAACAGTACTAGAGAGTAGAATCCCAAGAACAGAAGAAAGCGGTACTATAGCAGGGACCAGATCTGGTACTCTGGGTATTATCACAGTAGCTGAGAGCACTGGAACAATAGAAGGCACGAAACCAGAGACACAGAGCACAGATACCCTGATACAAATGTTATCTAGTACCCCAGAGAGTGCCAAAGTAACTGAGATCAGTACAGGAGCCATGGGAAGCCCAATGTCTGGATCAGAGGAGAGCAGCACTGAAGCACAGATCAGCTCTAGTACTCTTAGAAGTACCACAGTAACTGAGAGCGTCACAACAATACCAGGGAGCAGAACCCCAGTGACAGAAGGTAGCAGTACTACAGCAGAGACTAGATCTGGTACTCTGGGTAGCACCACAGTAACTGAGAGAAGTACCAGATCTACAGAGGGCACAATCGCAGAGACAGAGGGCAGCTATACTACAGTAGGGACCAGCTCTAGCACCCATGCTGATCTCTACTGCGATTATTTCATTTTTGAGAGCAGTACTGGAGCTACAGAGAGCTTGATGCCAGGGACAGAGAGTAGCAGTAGTATGGTAGAGACCAGCCCTTTCACCCCTAGTAGTATGCCAGTAACTGAGAGCATCAGAACAGTACTAGGGAGCAAAGTCCCAGTGACAGAGGGCAGCAGTACTCCAGTACAGATTCTGTGCCTTCCCCCAGGCCTCACCACTGAAACTGAGAGCTTCACAGGAACACTATGGAGCATCACCCCAGGAACAGAGGGCAGCAGTACTACTGTAGAGGTGCTTAATACCCCAGATATCATCACTGCAACTGAGAACATCACCCCAAATTTAGAGGGTGGGAGTACTTCAGCAGATACCAAATCCAGTCCTCCAGGTAGCACCACAGTAATTGAGAGAAGTACCAGAGCTACAGAGAGCTCAACGCCAGGGATAGAGGGCAGCAGTACCACGGCAGAGGCCAGATCTAGTACTCCAGGTAATAGCACAGTAACTGACAGTACTGGAGCTACAGAGAGTTCAATGCCAAAGACAGATAGCAGCAGTTTTACATCAGTGTGTTTCTGGGGTACCCCAATGGATGTTACAACTCCAAAGGAAGTTGGAAGTACAACCAGCAGTGGAAGCACATCTTCAGGTGGCATCAGCAGTTCTACTTGGAGTTCCTCAACCACATCTACTGCCCAACATTACGGGACCCCTCTGAGCACCACAGTGATGACGATCTTCAGTGCAACTGCCTCAGGAACAAGTAAGTGTCATGTCACAATAGATCCATGGAGTCAGGCTTTTTATATTTAGTTGCAATTTTGTTTTCTTTTGGATAGCTTTGTAAGATCTTGTGACCTATTACCGAAGAGGGAGAGGACTCGGTGACTCCCTCTGCTTCAGTGGTTTTCTAGATGGCTCTGCGGTGTCTGGGACAGCTGTGGAGCTCCTTTTGTTGGTAGTAAAGACATAATCGGGGTTCTTTATTTAGTTTTTTATTTTATTTATTTATTCATAATTGTATCCCACAATTATCCAAAAATGAGTTTCGGTTCAATGTGGCCTAATTTGAACAGTTGTTAGAGGTGACATTGATTCAGTTACATTTACAAGGTTGTATGATGCTGTGTTTTACAGTGGTTGGCAAGATAACTATTAGTGCATATGGAATAGTCATTGGGTTTCTTGAGAAGACATGTCTTAGTTCATTTATTAAATGAAAAGATGCGTTACAGTTAGAGGTTGTGCTGTGTATTGTTGTTCCATAAGTACATAAGTATTGCCATACTGGAAAAGACCAAGGTCCATCGAGCCCAGCATCCTGCTTCCAACAGTGGCCAATCCAGGTCACAAATACCCGGCAAAATCTCAAAAATGTACAAAACATTTATACTGCTTATCCCAGAAATAGTGGATTTTCTCCAAGTCCACTTAATAACGGTCTATGGACTCTTCCTTTAGGAAGCTGTCTACACCTTTTTAAAACTCTGCTAAGCTAACCGCCTTTACCACATTCTCTGGCAAAGAATTCCAGAGTTTAATTACACGTTGAGTGAAGAAATATTTTCTACGATTCGTTTTAAATTTACTACATTGTAGCTTCATCCTATGCCACCTAGTCCTAGTATTTTTGGAAAGCGTGAACAGACGCTTCACATCAACCCATTCAACTCCACTCATTATTTTATAGACCTCTATCATATCTCCCCTCAGCCGCCTTTTCTCCAAGCTGAAGAGCCCTAGCCGCTTTAGCCTTTCCTCATAGGAAAGTCGTCCCATCCCCTTTATCATTTTTGTCGCCCTTCTCTGCACCTTTTCTAATTCCAGAATGATTAGTGCCATATTTTACTCATAGAATTTCCTGAAGAGGTAGTAGGTCTTTAGATCTTTTCTGAACCAGAGGTAGTTAGTGATGCTCAGACTGTTCTAGGTCTGCCCCTGGTGGTTGGGCTTCTGTTGCAGACGGTAATTCTGAGCTATATTGGGTCTTTCACTTCAGGTTACTGTGACACTGAGCAGGACTGCCTGTTAAGAGCTGCGACTCGCATTGCTGTTGATCTCCGTTTCATAAGCAGAATTTCTAGGGAGGCTCACAAGTCCATAGATGCCCTTGGGTAAAACCTGAAGTGGCTCCTCTCACGACACTTGTTGATCATAAGAATTAGCAGTAGTTGGCTGAGGTGCTGCAACTTTTTCTCAAGTTTCTTCAAAAGTACAGTGTTTACTGCTACTAGATTATATGAAACTTACTATCAGCAAATTTAGGAGGGCAGTTATTAAGGTGTGTTATAACCCTAATGCATGTTATTTGCTCCTTAGCACATGTTAAAATGTAATAATGCATGTTATATTACCGTAACACACATTAATAATACGTACTGTGCGATACATAATAATTTTTTTTTAAATTTACATTTGTACCCCGTGCTTTCCCACTCATAGCAGGCTCAATGCAGCTTACATATACAGGTACTTATTTGTACTTGGGGCAATGGAAGGTTAAGTGACTTGCCCAGAGTCACAAGGAGCTGCCTGTGCCTGAAGTGGGAATTGAACTCAGTTCCCCAGGACCAAAGTCCACCACCCTAACCGCTAGGCCACCCCTCCACTGTTGCTGCTATTTCAGATTCTACATGGAATGTTGCTATTCCACTAGCCATGTAGAAGTCGGCCCTTGCAGATCACCAATGTGGCCGCGCAGGCTTCTGCTTCTGGGAGTCTGACGTCCTGCACGTACGTGAGAGTAGGAGAGATGGTGTTAAGAAGTTGGATAGGAATGGGATCAGAGGAGCAGGTAGTTTATTTTGAGGAGGACAGAAGATGTGATATTTCTTCATCAGTGACCTCAGGAAAGGAGGGGAAAGGACGGAGGGGTTGAGGAAATAGAGGAACGAACAAGGGGAGGGAGAGGTGGGGGTGGTTTGATACACTGCTGTGCTAATACTGAACTGCTTCAAACCTTCTGTGTACCAGGCAAATTAGATGAAAGATCAAAAAGGAACAATTCTCTGTGTAGTTATGGATGAAGAAAAATGGTACCAGGTCACAGCGCTGGTTCCAACTGAGCTGGAAACCCAAAGGAATAGGAAGCCACTGCTGGGTCATTAATACGAATCAGCCAACACTGATGTGGGCTTTGTGTTTCATTAGGTGTCTTTGAGCCTCGGTGTTCAAGTCATTGTTCTTTAGTCTGTTAGGATTTGTTTATATGTTAATTAACTTCTAATATAATTAGGTATGTTTTATATTTATTTTCATTTTGTATATTATTCTTTTGATTTTATTGTTCCCTTTGTGGCTTGGCTGTAGCCACCTTACAAAGACAGTAATAAGTGAAATGAAATAAATTGTTTGTTAATCTCACCCTCGGATTACGTCTTGCAGCTCAGTTCCCTGCAATTCCAGTGGTGTGTAACGGGCTTGGAGAATGCTATATAGAGAATGACATCATGGCATGTGGCGTGTCACAGCGGGTGAGTATGTTTCCTCTTCCAGTGATAGACCATGTCTAGTCCTAAGATCTTTGCTGTTGTAAGACTCTTTTATTTGTTTGCATCTTAATTTCGTTCAGTCCCATTAGGATTCTCCGCAATGCTACTGGGAGCGGAAATCTACACCTAGAGGGTCATTTTATTATTAACCGCCATTTACTGATTCTAGTCCAAAATGAATTTGTGTATCACACGCATCATCCCAAAGTTACCTTTTTGAGAATTAGCCCCTGAATGTGAAAATACATGTGCTGTGCCGAAAATGAGAGTGAGGAGTGCAGTAGGCCCCGGACTGAAAGGTGACACAGAGGGGAATAATCGAAAGGAATGCCCAAGTTTTCCCGAGGACGTCCCCGCGAAGGGGTGGGGAAACCCGTATTATCGAAACAAGATGGGCATACATCTTTCGTTTCGATAATATGGTCGTGAACGCCCAAATCGTGAAATTTAGGTCGACCTTAGAGATGGTCGTCCTTAGAGATGGTCATCCCCGATTTTTGGCGATAATGGAAACCAAGGATACCCATCTCAGAAACGACCAAATGCAAGCCATTTGGTCATGGGAGGAGCTAGCATTCGTAGTGTACTGGTCCCCCTAACATGCCAGGACACCAACCGGGCACCTTAGGGGGCACTGCAGTGAACTTCAGAAATTGCTCCCAGGTGCATGGCTCCCTTACCTTCTGTGCTGAGCCCCCCAACCCCCCCCAAAACCCACTCCCCACATCTGTACACCACTACCTTAGCCCTAAGAGGTGAAGGGGGCACCTACATGTGGGTACAGTGGGTTTCTGGTGGGTTTTGAAGGGCTCACATTTACCACCACAAATGTAACAGGTAGGGGGGGATGGGCCTGGGTCCACCTGCCTGAAGTGCACTGCACCCACTAAAACTGCTCCAGGGACCTGCATAGTGCTGTGATGGAGCTGGGCATGATATTTGAGGCTGGCATAGAGACTAGCAAAAAATATTTAAAAAGGTTTTTTTTTCAAGGTGGGAGGGGGTTATTGACCACTGGGGGAGTAAGGGAAGGTGATCCCGATTCCCTCCGGTGGTCATCTGTTCAGTTCGGGCACCTTTTTGACGCTTGGTCGTAAGAAAAAATGAACCAAGTAAAGTCGCCAAGTGCTCGTCAGGGGCGCCCTTCTTTTTGCCATTATTGGCCGAGGACGCCATGTGTTAGGCACGCCCCAGTCCCGCCTTTGCTACGCTTTCCAACACTCCAACACTTTTTAGGGTGGGAGGGGGTTAGTGACCACTGGTGGGAGTAAGGGGATGTTATCCCCGAATCCCTCCGGTGGTCATCTGGTCATTTTGGGCACATTTTTGTTTATCAGGGATGGCCTTCTTTTTTCCATTATCGGCCAAGGACACCCATGTGTTAAGCACGCTCCAGTCCCGCCTTTGCTATGCTTCTGACACGCCCCCGTGAACTTTGATCGTCCCTGCAATGGAAATAAGTTCAGGGCGCCCAAAATCAGCTTCCGATTATGCCGATTTGGGCGACCTGGGAGAAGGACGCCCATCTCCCGATTTGTGTCGAAAGATGGGTGCCTTCTCTTTCGAAAATAAGCCTGACAGTGTCACTGAATGTTTTAATTACGCTGTAAAAGATATCCAGAACCGTGGAGAACTAGTTTGATCCTTCACGAATTTGGTTAATTGACCACTACACTGTAGTGAAGTACAAATTTCTTCTCCGTTAGTGTCAGGAATATGCTGAGATTCCTCTGCAGAGAGACGGCCTAGACTGTCAGTTTATTGCAGGATCCTCTACTGTTATAGCCTGAGATTTCTGTCAGTGCTTGTTTTGTAGAAAGTAAATTTCGGTATTCAGATGCAAGGCTGTTCTGGTGGGGTTGGGGGGATACGTTTTGTTGGTCAGTACATGGCATAAATTCAGTACTTTGTTAACATTTAATGACTTTCACATGAGTCAGTCTATGTCACAAAACACGAAGGAAGTTTGAAGCTAGTCTCTTTCTTTCATTGTTTGCTTCTCTGTAGAATAACCTGCTTCAGTCTGTCCAGTGCTTTAAGCAGTGCATCTTTCTGAGACCCTTTGGGATTCACTGAAATAAAGTACAGATGTAAAGGAATAATTTTCCATTCTTAGGTACCATCAGAACTCCCAGAACAAAACTCTTTGTGAAAACATCAATGAGTGTGATCTCTCACCTTGTGATACTGCTGTGGGCATCTGCGTCGACACCCCAGGAAGTTACTTCTGCAGCTGCAAGAGCGGGTACAGACTAAACAGGAACAACCGAACCTGTGAGAACATCAATGAATGTGCCGAGGGGTCTTTTAGGTGCCCGGACAACACGAGCTGTGAGGATACTCAGGGCAATTACATCTGCGTCTGCAGTACTGGCTACTCTGGTTAGTGTCTCGGGAGCTAGAAGTACATTTTCCTTCCATATGGATTGACGGGGTGCACCGACTGTCCATGCTATATATTCAAGTTGTATTACATAGCTGTCATAATGGGACACACTAGTATAGCTACTGGCATCCATCTGATTGCCCTGCGTTTAAGCAGACTTTGATGGCATTGGAAGGTCACTGTGTTTGTATCTTTGGCGACTGGATTCTGGTGGGAGCAGTGCTATAATTTGATTATTGTGTTGTGGGATAGAGATGTTATTATGAGTAGAAGCAGGTGGACTGAGGCCCATCCAGACCGATGGATAAAACCTTTCAAAGTCAAGTAAAAGCTGTGCTGTCTGCCTGCTCGACTCTGTTCTGATCCAGGTCTTTCAATTTTAAAAACTTTCAGGAACAATTTTATCCAGAAAGGATTTCTTTGACAATAGAAATTTTTAGCAATCCTGAAATGATCAGAAGTAGTTTTCAGTCAGCAAATGCATTAAAAAGTCCTATCATTTGTATTCACAAAATGAACTGGCACTTCAAAATGATGTGAAACCCCAGTTTGCAGAAGGGCACTATATGGGAAATGAGACGTCAAGGCTCAGATGTTTGCATTTCCTGTAGACTAGAAACAACCCCAAAATAGAGCCAGGCTACCAAGTAGCTGAATCATATTTACAACAGTGCAAAGATTAGGAGGAAAAAGACCTAAGATACTCAAACGAGGGTCACTGCTATGAGTTAATCTTGTTGGGCAGACTGGATGCACCATTCAGGTCTTTATCTGCCCTCACTTACTATGTTACTATATTTCACCTTTTGGCTTCCTCAGGGGCTCATAGAATAATAATCTGCTCACCAGCAGCTCTCATTAACTTCAGGAGGCTGCACTCAATGTCGCTCATGATTATGATTGTAAGAGCCCCTGAGGAAGACAGAAGGTGAAATTGTGGTCCCCATTTGGGTTCTTTTTCCTCCTAATATTGTTCTATTGTAAGTATGATTCAGCTGTTTGGCAGCCTGGCTCTATTTTGCTGTTGTTTTTAGTTTACAGGAAATGCCAACAGCCTCTCCAGTCTTTTTGCAGGTCCGGATGAATATTGGTTAGGACTCCCATTCGTGCTGTGTCCATGTCCCCCCTCCCACCCCAACAGTAACAACCTCCCTTCCACCTCCTGACAAGTAAGCGACCCCCCTCCACACCATGACATGTAACACATGTATCCCCCTCTCTCTCTCTCACACCTTCACCTCCACCCCTACCCCTGAACTAGTAAGCAAAGGCCCATCTCACTCTTCCAGTCAGAATAGGCCACCATGGTCCTACCTGAATGCCATCATGGTCTAGTGGGGTGATGGGGACAGGAGCTGGCTGCTCCCTGTGTTGCCCCCGACATGCCCAATTGGAACATGACTGTTGAGTGCCGATATTCAGAAGCATTATATGATAAAGTGCATTGAATATCTGTGCTGGATGTTCAAAAGTGATTTAAGCAGACTGGGGGGCTTCCCTTTCCCTTTAAATTTCTTTGACTATTGACCCAATGGCTTCTCAGTTGGTGCAAGATGCATATGCCCAGTTCACAGATTTCTCTTCCGCACATGTCTTGATGCAGCTGTAATTCTTTCTCTTTTCATCTGAAGGGACTTTGGAGTGCGTTGATGTTAATGAATGTGAAGCTTCGGGTTACTCTCTCTGTGGAAATAACTCCCGGTGTGTGAATACCTTGGGGTCCTACTACTGTCTCTGTCTTCCTGGATATGAGGGAAACACCTGTCAAATGTTCTATAATCAACACGGCACCTGCACTTAGTAAGTGGTTCTGTTATACTTCTCACAGTCATAAGTCCTCCACTTTATCAACTGCACTCCGTCGCGGGAACGAATAAAGGTGACAGGGGGCGTGTCGGAGGTGTGTCGAAGGCGGGGACTGGGGCGTGGTTATCGGCCGAAGAGAGATGGACGCGTTCGGCTGATAATAAAAAAAAAAAAGCGTTTTTTAGCGAGAATTTAGGTCACTTTTTTTGGACCCTTTTTTTCTCACGAACAGGTCCCAAAAAAAGTGCCCTAAATGACCAGATGGCCACCAGAGGGAATCGGGGATGACCTCCCCTGACTCCCCCAGTGGTCACTAACCCCCTCCCACCAAACAAAAAGAACTTAAAACACTTTTTTTTCCAGCCTGTATGCCAGCCTCAAATGTCATCCCCAGCTCCATCACAGCAGTATGCAGGTCCCTGGAGCACTTGTTAGTGGGTGCAGTGCACTTCAGGCAGGTGGACCCAGGCCCATCCCCCCCCTACCTGTTACACTTGTGGTGGTAAATGAGAGCCCTCTAAACCCCCCCCCCCCAAAACCCACTGTACCCACATGTAGGTGCCCCCCTTCACCATTAAGTGCTATGGTAATGGTGTAGAGTTATGGGGAGTGGGTTTGGGGGGGATTTGGGGGGCTTAGCACCCAAGGGAAGGGAGCTATGCACCTGGGAGGTAATTTAATGTTTGTTTCTATTTTTAAAACTGCCCCTAGGGTGCCCGGTGGTGTCTTGGCATGTAAGGGGGACCAGTGCACTACGAATCCTGGCCCCTCCATGACCCAATGCCTTGGATTTGGTCATTTTTTAGCTGACCCGCTTCAGTTTCGATTATCGCTGAAAAACGAAAACGCCGAGCTCAAAAAAACGCCCACATCCAATGCATTTGCCTGGCACAAACCGTATTTTCGAAAGTAAAGATAGATGTCCATCTTTTTCGAAAATACAGTTCGGCCCGCCCCTTCACGGACCCATTTTTGGAGATGGACATCCTTACACATGGCATTCGGGTTCGATTATGCCCCTCCACACCATACTTTTTATAGTTATTTGAATATTTTTACTGTTGTCTATTGCCATGTTTGATCTATTCTTACTGTACTCCGCCTTGAGTGAATTCCTTCAAAACGACAGTAAATAAATCCTAACAAATAAATCAATAAATACTCTGTAACTACGCATCTATTTTTGGCACTGGCTATTCCTCCATTCTATTAGTCACAGTGACTCCGGACTGTGACAGAGGACTAGTTCTTGAGATTATACTTTAAATATCATCTTTCTGCTTTTTGTTCGCTCAAGGTGCAAATATCTCCTGATGTGGCCAAAGCTACTGAAAAACAAAGGCAGGAATTTCTTCTGATGCTCCTTAGAGCTTTGGCTCTTGCTGGTACATTCTTTTTGAAATGTCCTTGCAAATGTATTGTGAATATCAGACTCAGACTCAGATCCTTCTCAACAGACTTGGTTCTTCATTGACAAGGCTGTTGCTACTGGTCAGGTTCCTATCGCTGAGATGCGGGACCCTCAACTGTAATTTGTACTAGTTATTCTCGCTAGTCAAGCCTCTAGGGTGTATTTCTTTCTTTTGATAGTATTATCTAAATTCCTTAATTGATTATCTCTTACTCCTCCCATTTTGAGAACTTGTTTGGATACCAAGTAGGGTTATTATTTTCTTGTATTTTGATTATATATGTGTGATTTTACTTATGCTTGGTCAATTTTCTGTACAAGTTTTCTTTTTAGCTTGGATTTATGGAAAGATTTCAATAAAGAAAGTTATAAAAAATAATAATTCTGCTCTTTACCATTCAGATTGTTCTTGAGCTCATTGTATTGCAGATTAAATACCATAATTCCTAATCAGTTGTGTTTTTCTTTAGATATCAATGAATACCAAGTAGATGTTCCTCTGTGCCTGCTAAACTCCAGCTGCCTAAACACTATTGGTTCATTCATCTGCCGGTGTGACTCAGATTTTGAGGGTGAAAGGTGCACAGATATCGATGAATGTGCAAGAGACCTGGATGATTGCTCTGCTGCTGCTGACTGCACGAACACAAATGGATCCTTTTTCTGCACGTGCCGGAGAGGATACACTGGGAACGGAACTCATTGTGAAGGCAGGGATTTTGCTCCGTGTTTCATACTCTGATTTTTCTTTTTGATATTTTATTTTATTTATTTATTGCATTTGTATCCCACATTTTCCCACCTTTTTGCAGGCTCAAAGTGGCTTACAATACATCATGAATAGTGGAAATGAGAGGGAGTAAACATTTGGTGTTACAGAAGGATTTTGGGTTGCATGGTAATGGAATACATGATAGTAATATAACAGAAAGCATTATTAGCATTTCTGGATATATGTGGGAGTTTCACACGTTTTGGTCTTTGTGGTATATCTTGTCGAAGAGATGGGTCTTTAGTAGTTTGCGGAAGTTGGTCAGTTCATAGGTCGCTTTTAGGTTACGTGACAATGCGTTCCAGAATTGCGTGCTCATATAGGAAAGGTTGACGCATGCATTAATTTGTATTTCAGACCTTTACAGTTGGGGAAATGAAGATTAAGGAATGTACGAGATGATGTTTTGGCATTCCTGGATGGTCCATTTTGATACAGAAAGTGAAAGTGCCTTGGTGCTTTGTAGCTTTACTACATGAGACGTGGGGTAAGGAATAATATATTGTAGAGGAATATATTCGAGTTATTCCCCAAGTTTTCCACGTCATCACTGTGACCCCTGACGCAGGTGCTAGTCACCGAAACACGGCCCGTGTCGGGTCTTTTTGTCAAGGCTCATTCATTAAAGAACTGTGTTCCATTTTTAAAGGCCCGTGGTGCTGTTTTTTTTGTTAGGTCTAGCAGGTCTGACATGTAGGCGGGGCATCACCATGGATGGTTTTATGTACTAGGGTACATACTATGAACGTGATGCATTCTTTGAGTGGGAGCCAGTGCAGCTTCTCTCGTAGGGGTTTTGCACTTTCGTATTTTGATTTTCCAAATATGAGTCTGGCTGCCGTGTTCTGGGCTGTTTGGAGTTTTTTGAGTATTTGCTCTTTGCAGCCAGCGTAGAGTGAGTTGCAGTAATCTAGATGACAGTACTAATGATTGTATCAGATTACGGAAGACGGTCCTTGGGAAGAATGGTCTTATTCTTTTTAATTTCCACATTGAGTGGAACATCTTTTTGGTTGTGTTTTTTGCGTGATTCTCAAGTGTTAGGTGCTGATCAATGGTGACTCCAAGAATTTTCAAGGTTTCCAAAATTGGTAGATTTAGTTTTGGTGTGTTGATGGTGGTAAATTTGCTCGTGTTGTGTTGAGAGGTGAGTATTAGGCATTGGGTATTTCTGTGTTGAGTTTTAGCTGAAAGGCATCTGCCCAGGACTGCATGATAAGTAGACTTTGATTGATTTCATTGGAAATTTCTTTTAGGTCTTGTTTGAATGGGATGTAGATCGTTACTTCATCAGCATAAATGTACGGGTTGAGGTTTTGATTTGATAGTAGTTTGGCCAAGGGTGTCATCATTAGGTTGAATATAGTCGGATTGAGAGGGAGATCCCTGTGGGAACTCCACATCAGGTGTCCATGCGGCTGATGTAGTCGAATTTGATGTCACTTGATATGAGCGTGAGGTTAGGAATCCTTTAAACCAATTAAGAACATTGCCTCCAATACCGAAGTATTCAAGGATGTGTAGTAGGATTCCATGATCAACCAAGGGATCCTCAGGAGCTTAGCCTAGAATGGGTGGCAGAGCTGGTGGTTGGGAGGTGGGGCTAGTGCTGGGCAGACATTATATGGTCTGTGCTGGGCTGGTGGTTGGGAGGCGGACTAGTGCTGGGCAGACTTATACGGTCTGTGCCGGGGCGGTGGTTGGGCGGTGGGGGATAGTGCTGGGCAGACTTATAAGGTCTGTGCTAGAGCTGGTGGTTGGGAGCGGGGTTGGTGGTTGGGAGGCGGGGATAGGGCTGGCCAGACTTATACGGTCTGTGCACTGAAGAGGACAGTACAAATAAAAAAGTAGCACATATGAATTATCTTCTTGGGCAGACTGGATGGACCGTGCAGGTCTTTTTCTGCCGTCATCTACTATGTATGTATGTATGTCGAAGGCGCTTGACATGTCGAATTGTAGAAGTAATATATTCTTGCCGGTTGCAATCGTTTGTTTGAATTTCGTCATGAGCGTAACTAGTACTGTTTCAGTACTGTAATTAGAACGAAATCCTGACTGGGAGTCATGTAGTATTGAGAACTTGTTTAGATAGTCTGTGAGTTGTTTGGTTACCATCCCTTCTGTTAGTTTGGTTATTAAGGGAATGGATGCTACTGGTCTATAGTTGTAATTCACTCGCATTTTTCTTTGCGTCTTTGGGTATGGGGGTAAGTAGAATGTTTCCTTTCTCCTTTGGGAAGAGTCCATTTTGTAGCATAAAATTCACATGTTTCGTTAGATCTGTTATAAAGTGTTGAGGGGCCAATTTCATAAGGTTATTTGGGCATATATCTAGTTTGCAATGAGATTTGGTGAATCCTTTAAGCATTTGGGAGATGAGATCTTCCGATAGTATCTCGAATTCAGTCCAGATCCTATCTGCTGGGTATATTCCAGGGTCTGGGTCTAGACAGTCTAGGAGTGCAGCGTATTCGATGGGGCTAATAGGTATTTAAGTCACAGTTGTACTATTTTCTCTTTGAAGTACTGATGTGGGCTTTGTGTTTCATTAGGTGTCTTTGAGCCTCTGTGTTCAAGTCATTGTTCTTTAGTCTGTTAAGATTTGTTTATATGTTAATTAACTTCTAATATAATTAGGTATGTTTATATTTATTTTCATTTTGTATATTATTCTTTTGATTTTATTGTTCCCTATGTGGCTTGACTGTAGCCACCTTACAAAGACAGTAATAAGTGAAACGAAAAATAAATTGTTTGTAATCTCACCCTCGGATTCCGTCTTGCAGCTCAGTTCCCCTGCAATTCCAGTGTATGTAACGGGCTTGGAGAATGCTATATAGAAAATGACATCATGGCATGTGCGTGTCACAGCGGGTGAGTATCTTTCCTCTGCCAGTGATAGACCATGTCTAGTCCTAAGATCTTTGCTGTTCTAAGACTCTGTTATTTGTTTGCATCATAATTTCATTCAGTCCCATTAGGATTCTCCGCAATGGTACTGGGAGCTGAAATCTACACCTAGAGGGTCATTTTATTATTAACCGCCATTTACTGATTCTAGTCCAAAATGAATTTGTGTATCACACGCATCATCCCAAAGTTACATTTTGGAATAGCCTAGTGGTTAGTTCAGCGGACTCTGATTCTGGGGAACTGAGTTCGATTCCCACTGCAGCTCCTTGTGACTCTGGGCAAGTCACTTAACCCTCCATTGTCCCAGGTACAAATAAGTACCAGAATATAATATGTAAACTGCTTTGAATGTAGTTGGAAAAAACACAGAAAGGTGGTATATAAGTCCCATTCCCCTTTTGAGAATTAGCCCCTGAATGTGAAAATACATGTGCTGTGCCAAAAATGAGGGTGAGGAGTGCAGTAGGCCCCCCCACACTGAAAGGTGACACAGAGGGGCATAATCGAATGGGGCGCCCAAGTTTTCCTGAGGACGTCCCCACGAAGGGGTGGGGAAACCCATATTATCGAAACAAGATGGGCGGCCATCTTTCGTTTCGATAATACGGTCAGGGACGCCCAAATCTCAACATTTAGGTCGACCTTAGTGATGGTCATCCCTAGAGATGGTCATCCCCGATTTTTGGCAATAATGGAAACCGAGGACACCCATCTCAGAAACGACCAAATCCAAGCCATTTGGTCGTGGGAGGAGCCAGCATTTGTAGTGCACTGGTCCCCCTGAGATGCCAGGTCAACAACCGGGCACCCTAGGGGGCACTGCAGTGGACTTCAGAAAAAGATCCTAGGTGCATAGCTTCCTTACCTTGTGTGCTGGGCCCCCAAAACCCACTCCTGTACACTATTACCATAGCCCTTAGGGATGAAGGGGGCACCTAGATGTGGGTACAGTGGGTTTGTGGTGGGCTTTGGAGGGCTCGCATTTACCACCACAAGTATAACAGGTAGGAGGGGGAATGGGCCTTGGTACGCCTGCCTGAAGTGCACTGCAGTACCCACTAAAACTGCTCCAGGGACCTGCATACTGCTGTCATGGAGCTGGGTATGATATTTGAGGCTGGCATAGAGCCTGGAAAAAATATTTAAAAAATGTTTTTAGGGTGGGAGGGGGGTTAGTGACCACTGGTGGGAGTAAGGGGATGTTATCCCCGAATCCCTCCGGTGGTCATCTGGTCATTTTGGGCACATTTTTGTTTATCAGGGATGGCCTTCTTTTTTCCATTATCGGCCAAGGACACCCATGTGTTAAGCACGCTCCAGTCCCGCCTTTGCTATGCTTCTGACACGCCCCGTGAACTTTGATCGTCCCTGCAATGGAAATAAGTTCAGGGCGCCCAAAATCAGCTTCCGATTATGCCGATTTGGGCGACCCTGGGAGAAGGACGCCCATCTCCCGATTTGTGTCGAAAGATGGGTGCCCTTCTCTTTCGAAAATAAGCCTGACAGTGTCACTGAATGTTTTAATAACGCTGTAAAAGATATCCAGAACCGTGGAGAAACTAGTTTGATCCTTCACGAATTTGGTTAATTGACACTACACTGTAGTGAAGTACAAATTTCTTCTCCGTTAGTGTCAGGAATATGCTGAGATTCCTCTGCAGAGAGACGGCCTAGACTGTCAGTTTATTGCAGGATCCTCTACTGTTATAGCCTGAGATTTCTGTCAGTGCTTGTTTTGTAGAAAGTAAATTTCGGTATTCAGATGCAAGGCTGTTCTGGTGGGGTTGGGGGGATACGTTTTGTTGGTCAGTACATGGCATAAAATTCAGTACTTTGTTAACATTTAATGACTTTCACATGAGTCAGTCTATGTCACAAAACACGAAGGAAGTTTGAAGCTAGTCTCTTTCTTTCATTGTTTGCTGCTCTGTAGAATAACCTGCTTCAGTCTGTCCAGTGCTTTAAGCAGTGCATCTTTCTGAGACCCTTTGGGGATTCACTGAAATAAAGTACAGATGTAAAGGAATAATTTTCCATTCTTAGGTACCATCAGAACTCCCAGAACAAAACTCTTTGTGAAAACATCAATGAGTGTGACCTCTCACCTTGTGATACTGCTGTGGGCATCTGCGTCGACACCCCAGGAAGTTACTTCTGCAGCTGCAAGAGCGGGTACAGACTAAACAGGAACAACCGAACCTGTGAGAACATCCATGAAAGTGCCGAGGGGTCTGTTAGGTGCCCGGACAACACGAGCTGTGATGATACTCAGGGAATTTACATCTTCCTCTGCAGCACTGGCTACTCTGGTTAGTGTCTCGGGAGCTAGAAGTACATTTTCCTTCCATATGGATTGACGGGTGCACCGACTGTCCAAGTGGTTACGAGTCAAAAGCAATGTTAAAGAGGTGGGCTTTCAGTCTAGATTTAAAGGTGGCCAAGGATGGGGCAAGACGTAGGGGCTCAGGAAGTTTCAAAGTCAAGTAAAAGCTGTGCTGTCTGCCTGCTCGACTCTGTTCTGATCCAGGTCTTTCAATTTAGAAACTTTCAGGAACAATTTTATCCAGAAAGGATTTCTTTCATAATAGAAATTTTTAGCAATCCTGAATTGATCAGAAGTAGTTTTCAGTCAGCAAATGCATTAAAAATTCCAGTCATTTGTACTCACAAAACGAAGCTGACACTTCAAAATGATGTGAAACCTCAGTTTGCAGAAGGGCACTACATGGGATATGGGACGTCAAGGCTCAGATATTTGCATTTCCTGTAGACTAGAAACAACCCCAAAATAGAGCTAGGCTGCCAAGTAGCTGAATCATATTTACAACAGTGCAAAGATTAGGAAGAAAAAGACCTCAGATACTCAAACGAGGGTCACTGCTATGAGTTAATCTTGTTGGGCAGACTGGATGCACCATTCAGGTTAGGACCCAAAGTGGTGAACTGGATTAGGAACTGGTTGACAGAGAGACGCCAGAGGGTTGTGGTCAATGGATTTCACTGGGAGGAAGGAATAGTGGAGTGCCTCAAGGATTGGTGCTGGGGCCGATTCTGCTCAATAGATTTCTGAGTAACATTGCCAAATGGTTAGGAGGTAAGGTCTGTCTTTTTGCGGATGACACCAAGATTTGAAACAGAGTGGACACTCCAGAGGGAACGGAAAACATGAAAAAAGGATCTGCAGAAGTTAGAAGAAAGGTCTAATGTTTGGCAATTAAAATTCAATGCAAAGAAGTGCAAAGTGATGCACTTAGGGAGTAGAAATCCAAGGGAGACGTATGTGTTAGGCGGTGAGAGTCTGATATGTACAGATGGGGAGAGGGATCTTGGGGTGATGGTATCTGAGGAACTGAAGGTGACCAATTAGTGTGACAAGGCGGTGACCCTAGCTAGAAGGTTGCTAGGCTATATAGAGAGAGGTGTGACCAGCAGAAGAAAGGAGGTGTTGATACCCCGTACAAGTCATTGGTGTGGTCCCACCTGGAGTATTGTGTTCTGTTTTGGAGGTCGTATCTTGCTAAAGATATAAGAAGAAGTGGTCCAGAGGAAGGTAATAAGAATGATATGGGGCTTGCGTCAAAGGACATATGAGAAGAGACAGGAAGACCTGAATTTGTGTACCCTAGAGGAGAGGAGGAACAGGGGAGATATGATACAGATGTTCAAATACTTGAAAGGTATAAATACAGAAACAAATATTTTCCAGAGAAGGGAAAGTGGTAAACCTAGAGGACATGAACTGAGATTGCGGGGTTGTAGACTTAGGATTTTTTAAAAAATCATTTATTTATAATTTTTCATTTTACAAGGGTCACTTGCAAACAGTAATACAGAGATGATTGCACATTAATACAATATAAGATGAACACAATCCCAACTAGATATATGGATTATATACAATCTTTCTCTTTCTTAGACAACAAAGTGAAGAAAAATAGGGAGAGTGAAATAAGACAAGGAGATCAATTAAACAGTAAACAGAAAAAAGAAAACATGGTATTAACCTGATTATCCCCAGATATTACTCATCTAATACATTATTCCACATTGATCATCTGGTTGGCTTCTTCAAGACCAAATACGGTGTATAGTCAATTCATTTCATTGACAACATACTTATTGTCCAGATTTTAGTTAGAAATAATGCATCTGATTACATTCTCTCTCTTTTAAAAACCAGAAATTATTTAACGATGCATATACTCAAGTCTCTAATTCAAATCCCACTGATTAAAGCAATCCCAGTTTTCACAGGCTTCACTCCTTTCGAAGTAATAATTAAGGAAATATTTCTGAGGAAAACTTTAGGAGTCATACCTGGAACTCTGGGAAAAACAATAATCTCGACATTAATCATCCACAATAACATCCACCTTATCATTCAAAGTTTCTGGTCCATTATCATTTTCAGGATCATAACCACTTCTAGCTTGTGTAGAACTTCATTTATTATATCAAATTTTCACTCTCAAAGGGTTCAGTCAAATTGTCCATGTAACTCTCCAATAAGATTATATCAGAAACAAAGTTATTTACTACCGCCGTCAGGTCTCGAAGTGCCTTCCAGATGGCATTCAATGTAACCTCCACGGAAGCCAAAAACTCCAAGGTGATTTCTCTTGAGGTGTTTAGGAGTGGTTCCGTCGATTCAGGTTCTGCTGTAAATGTCCTCCGTTTCAGCATATGCCTCTAACTCACTCCTCCACTCCTTTGGACATGGTGGTTGAATAATTCGGGAGTGATGAAGTTGTTTTTCCAGGTCCAAGAGTGTCGACGCTCCTTCGCCGGCCCTAATCAAAGGACTCGCCAACCCTTTCATCTGTGGGCAGTTGACGCACAGCAGTCCCACACTTGCTGCTCAGGGGACAAAACGCTGGCCATCGGCGGCTGACCGCCGGTTGTTACCTTCCTCTCAGTTAAGGAAAGTGCAATTGCAGAGAGGGAATTTACATAAAGAAGACAAAACTTCAGCGGGCAGCTGGGCCGCTGGGCATACAAACTTCAGGTCACCATCTTACCACTCTCCCAGTTTGGGACACTCTTTGTCTGGTTTCTCCTCAGAGGCCTGTCTCTGATATGGGTAACCCTTCAGCATAGCCCTCTGAGCAGTGGCGTAGCCACAGGTGGGCTGCCACATGGGGCTCAGGCCCACCCAACAGTAATACACATTTAGCAGTAGCTGGTGTGGATCCCAATCTTTGCTAGCTGAAGACTTCCCCCTGATAGTAATGAAAATGCTACTTCCACGATACTGACATCTGCACATTCTCAGTTTTCAGCGCCTGCCTGCTGCAGACTGCCATGGTGGAGAGAAGCATTTTTTTTGGGTGGGGTGGAGAACACTTGGTGCCCACCCACTTCTTGCCTAGGCCCACCCAAAATTTGCTGTCTGGCTACGCCCCTGCCTCTGAGTCATTGAAACACAGAAGCCCCCCCCACCACTGCAAGGTGGTGTCCCTTCGGAGGGGATAGACTTAGGATTAATGTCAGAAAATTCTTTTTCACGGAGAGGGTAGTCGAAGCCTGGAATGCCCTCCTGAGGGGCAGAATTCAAAATGGTATGGGATGAACACAGAGGATCTCTAATTAGAAAATGAATGGTATAAAAAACAAAACTTAAAGGGTTGCATATGTGTTTGCAAGTCAAGTGGTGCTCAGATGGCGACTCTGGCTGCATCAACTAAGGACGATGCTGGGCTAGTTTGTATGGTCTGAGTCCCAGATATAGCAATCCAGTTTAAGATGGGCTGGAGAGGGCTTTGGCACAAACATCAGTAATTTGGAATGTGAGGACAGTACGAGGCAGATTTTTATGGTCTTTGTCCCGCAAATGACAAGATGGATTTGGATAGGCTGGAGTGGGCTTTGACGGAAACTCCAGAGTTGGAACATAAAGGACAGAGCAGGGCGGACTTCTACGGTCTATGTCCCAGAAACACCACACATATCTTGCTCTCAGCTGTAATTCTGTCTCTTTTCATCTGAAGGGACTTTGGAGTGCATTGATGTTAATGAATGTGAAGCTTCCGGTTATTCTCTCTGTGGAAATAGCTCTTGGCATGTGAATACCCTGGAGTTCTATTACTGTCTTTGTCTTCCTGGTAACAGCGGTTAGTGTATCTGGGTTTAAAAAGGGTTTGGACAAATTCCTGGAGGAAAAGTCCATAGTCTGCTATTGAGACAGACATGGGAAGCAACTGCTTGCCCTGGGATTTGTAGCATGGAATGTTGCTACTCTTTGAGTTTCTGAATGGAATCTTGTCACTCTTTAGGATTCCGGAATCTTGCTATTCTTTGGGGGTTCTACATGGAATGTCGTTACTCTTTCAGATTCTGCATGGAATCTTGTCACTCTTTAGGATTCCAGAATCTTGCTATTCTTTGGGGTTCTACATGGAATGTTGCTACTCTTTGAGATTCTACATGGAATCTTGTCACTCTTTAGGATTCCAGAATCTTGCTGGTCTTTGGGGTTCTACATGGAATGTTGCTACTCTTTCAGATTCTGCATGGAATCTTGTCACTCTAGGATTCCAGAATCTTGCTATTCTTTGGGGTTCTACATGGAATGTTGCCACGATTTGGGCTTCTTCCAGGTGCTTGTGACCTGGCTTGGCCACTTTTGGAAAACAGGATACTGGGCTAGATGGACCATTGGTCTGACCCAGGATGGCTACTCTTATGTTCTTATAGATATGAGAAAACGCATGGCGTATGTTCTCCAATCAGTACAACACCTGCACTTAGTAAGTTGGTTCTGTTGTAGTACTTAGTCCAGGAAGCCCACCTGGATACTATTCAGTTTTTACTGTGAACTACAATTTATGAATTAAAAGACAATTACTCTACTAACCTGCAGTGCCGCGTGGTAAAGATACATGTTCTTAAAGTTCTTCACATTAGGACCCCTGATGAAGGCAATTTCCTGCTGAAACACTGCAGTGTTGGGTTTTCCTCATCTTGCACACCACTGTCATTGTTCACTGACATTGGATATTGCTCCTAGAAAACTGTTTATTGTTATTGTTTTTATCTTTGGATAATAAATTGAGCCAGTTTACATCATCTTGGCTCATGGGTTTGGCTCCTTCCGTCCCTTGTTCTACTGCATTGTTTTACAGGACGAGTTTGTTCCCTTTTTTGTGTTTGCATCTGCGTGTAGTTCACAGCTGTGTGAAAATGGTGATTTACTCGTGGAAGCGCTGGTAAAACACACATCGGGCTTCTAAATCCTTATGAATCAAGGAATACATACGTTTCAACTGTAAATTTGCCCTATTCTAGGTTATTTTCAGTTTTTATCAATTATGATAAATTAGACGATGCCTTGCCCATTATTTCCTTTCTAAAAATGGATTTGCTTCTCTTATTGTTGTGCTGGATGAGTTAAATCTTTCCTTTCTTCTTATTACAGCAGTCAGGAATTTTACCATTTCAAACATATCCACCAACTCACTAGTGCTGAAGTGGCTTCCGTTTCGGGGAAACACAATTATCTATTGGATAGTGGTGACAGGAAACCCATCAAAGTGGATAAATGCGAACTCAGAATCTGTATCTGTGGATGGCCTGACTCCAGGAAATGAGTACACGTTCAGCATCGTTGCAATCATTGAAGACATGGCTTTTGTGGGCTGTTATGAGATCTCTACATACACAAGTGAGTTCCAGAAATAGAGATCAATGTACAATGATTCACCATAGAGGATGGAAGGAGGAGTATTGAACAATCCAGATATAAGTATTTTCTATTGTCCAATATTTTCTTTCAGAGACTGGTATTGTTAATCTAATTATGCTACTGGATATGTTATTTTTTTTCTTTTGTCATGAATAAAGGGCCTGAAGTGATACAGAATTTGAACCCTGCAAACATCACCACAAGGTCTGTATTTCTGGACTGGCTTCCACCTGTGGGAAACAAAAGTTTCTATGAAGTACAAGTAGTGGGAAACCCATCCAAGAGCCTTCGTGTGAGTTCAGAATCTGTATCTGTGGATGGCCTGACTCCGGGAAATCAGTACAAGTTCAGCATTGCTGCATTTGCTGGAGACAGTGAAACACACGGGGACTGGAGTGAGATCTCTACATATACAAGTGAGTTCTGGAAATAGAGATGAGTTTTCAGTGGCTCACCATATTAGGTGAAAAAAAGGATTACTGAAAAATCCAGATATAAGTATTTTCTATTGTCCAATATTTTCTTTCAGAGACTGGTATTGTTAATCTAATTATTTTACTGGATATGTTAATTTTTTTCTTTTCCCATGAGTACAGGGCCTGAAGTGATACAGAATTTGAACCCTGCAATAATCACCACAAGGTCTGTATTTCTGGACTGGCTTCCACCTGTGGGAAACAAAGGTTTCTATGAGGTACAAGTAGTGGGAACCCCATCGAAGAGCCTTCGTGTGAGCTCAGAATCTGTATCTGTGGATGGCCTGACTCCGGGAAATCAGTACATGTTCAGCATTGCTGCATTCGCTGGAGACGGTGAAACACACGGGGACTGGAGTGAGATCTCTACATATACAAGTGAGTTCTGGAAATAGAAATGAGTTTTAAGTGGTTTACCATATTAGGTGAAAAAATGGATTACTGAAAAATCCAGATATAAGTATTTTCTATTGTCCAATATTTTCTTTCAGAGACTGGTATTGTTAATCTAATTATTTTACTGGATATGTTAATTTTTTTTTTTGCCCTGAATACAGGGCCTGAAGTGATACAGAATTTGAACCCTGCAAACATCACCACAAGGTCTATATTTCTGTACTGGCTTGCACCTGTGGGAAACAAAGGTTTCTATGAGGTACGAGTGACGGGAAACCCATCCAAGATCCTTCGTGTGAGCTCAGAATCTGTATCTGTGGATGGTCTGACTCCAGGAAATGAGTACATGGTCAGCATCGCTGCATTCGCTGGAGACAGTGAAACACATGGGGACTGGAGTGAGATCTCTACATATACAAGTGAGTTCGGGAAATAGAGATGAATTTTCAGTGGTTTACCATATTAGGTGAAAAGAGGATTACTGAAAATCCAGATATTATTTTACTGGATATGTTAATTTTTCTTTTTTTGTCATGAATACAGGGCCTGAAGTGATACAGAATTTGAACACTGCAAACATCACCACAAGGTCTGTATTTCTGGACTGGCTTCCACCTGTAGGAAACAAAAATTTCTATGAGGTACAAGTAGTTGGAACCCCATCAAAGAACCTTCGTGTGAGCTCAGAATCTGTATCTGTGGATGGCTTGACTCCGGGAAATCAGTACATGTTCAGCATTGCTGCATTCGCTGGAGACCGTGAAACACATGGGGACTGGAGTGAGATCTCTACATATACAAGTGAGTTCGGGAAATAGAGATGAATTTTCAGTGGTTTACCATATTAGGTGAAAAGAGGATTACTGAAAATCCAGATATTATTTTACTGGATATGTTAATTTTTCTCTTTTGTCATGAATACAGGGCCTGAAGTGATACAGAATTTGAACACTGCAAACATCACCACAAGGTCTGTATTTCTGGACTGGCTTCCACCTGTAGGAAACAAAAGTTTCTATGAGGTACAAGTAGTGGGATCCCCATCCAAGAGCCTTCGTGTGAGCTCAGAATCTGTATCTGTGGATGGCTTGACTCCGGGAAATGAGTACATGTTCAGCATCGCTGCATTCGCTGGAGACAGTGAAACACACGGGGACTGGAGTGAGATCTCTACATATACAAGTGAGAACTGTATAATGCTTCTTGTGGTATGAGAGACGTTTGTGTTTGATATTATGAGATTCTCTTTCATCTGGATAAATGGGTATATTTCATCTGTGTGCAAATGTATTCAGAAAATTAGATTCATAATGGATGTTTGAAGAAGGCTTAATCTTTTGAACTTCTTTGAATTGTGCATTATTTTTACAGATAAGTTAGTGTAGGAAAGAGTAGAAAAGTTAAATAGTGAAAGGTCTTTTACAATATTATTTTTTTTAATTTTGTGAACAAACAAAACAATCAATAGTGAAAAATATAAATGAAATTAAAAAGAAATGAATCTCTATACATCTTAGTATTTTCCACCTACTCCATGGTCCTTTATAGCAACCCCATCTATTCTTAAACTAGACAGCCAAGAGTCTTCCTTTCCAGGTGTCTCAATCAGCCTCATTATTTCAGCAACGATTTCAGAAATGAGCTGTTCCTGGGCTACCTTGATATTTACAAATGAATTCTCTACAAGTGGTGTATTATGCAAATGCTCCAGCTACATGTGGATTTTGATGGTGAGATACAGTAAGTGGTATGGAGATGTTCCATCCCTGGGAGGTAAAATATTGTTCCCTACTTTCAAGTTCTGGGCAGTCTAGATCATAGATGGGTTGGGGTCTACGACTGAGAGTATTTTTGCCTAGTTCAAGTGCTTAGCACTAGTTGATTCTTGGCTGTCTTTTCACTAGAGAAAGAACTAGCTTAGATTAGTCGGCTAGATTGAAGTTCATGTTCTGCTGCAGTCTAGCTGCCTAAGGGGTCCTTTGACTAAGGTGAACTGAAAAATGGCCTTCAGTAGTGTTGATGCGTGTTTTGAGCGCGTGCAGAATTATTTTTCAGCGCACCTACAAAAGAAGGCCTTTTTTGCCGAAAACACGTGCAGCAAAACCAAAATTGCCACACGTCCATTTTGGGTCTGAGACCTTACCGCCAGCCATTGACCTAGAGGTAAAGAATCTGGGTGGTAATGACCTATGCTCGTCAAAGGCGCGTGCCCATTACGAGCGCCCAAAAATAAAAAATATTTTTCAGACATGCGTATCAGACGCAAACCAAAAATGAAATTACCACAAGAGCCAAGCGGTAGTCGGGCAGTAACTCCACTTTGGCGCACTTTGGGCGCACGTAGACACTTAAGCGGCTTAGTAAAGGTGCCCCTAGTTCCTGCTCAGTGTAAGCCTCCCGGGATATTTTATAAATTCTTACTTGAGTGCTTTAAATGTGTTCCACTCCACTCGTCATTAAAATGACCCTCTTAGTCGCTACTCTCAGCCCTAATGAAAAGCTACCTAATAATCTTATGAAAATCCATATGTGTTTCCAGGACCCGATAATGTCAGGAACCTTACTGTTGTGAATGTGACCACCACATCAATACTCTGGAACTGGCTTTCACCGGAAGGCAACGGACATTTTTACCACATTGTAATTATGGGAAACCCATCTAGAAACCTAACAAGTCGCTTGGAATCCTTCTTCATGTCTGGCCTGATCCCCGGTAATCATTACACACTGATGGTCTCATCGGTAGCTGCAGACAATAAGACTCAAGGAGACTGGAGTAACATCTCGACATTTACAGGTGAGTAATGAGAAAGAGGAGAAATTCAGATTAGGTCTTACCACTTGGAAATGGAGCGCAATCATTGTTAGAAATGATTTGCATCAGAGTTTCCAATACTCTGAATTGTCAGGCCCTAGTTAGCATGGTCTTAGCTGACCTCCCGGCGGAGGTTGTGGAGACGAGGACTGTGTCAGAGTTTCAGAAAGCATGGGACAAGTATGTGGGATCCCTTAGGAAAAGGGTTACGGAGGATGGGCAGACTGGATGGGCCATTTGGCCTTTATCTGTCATCATATAACTATATTTCTACGATGAGTATATGAACTGCCCTAGTTCTGTGTCACTCTTACTACGGTAATTTTACTGGATTTTATAAACTGCCTTGACGGTCTTCAAATGTCAGTATGTCAAATTTATGCTAAAAATTGTGTATATGATATAATTACCATTTGACAAAGTGATTTCAAGGAGCTGCAGATATAAATGATTACCCAACCTGTTTGACCCGCAATCCTCAACTTTCTTAGGCTTTCTCCACTGAGATTGACAGAAAAGAACTGACCTTTCAGTGGTATATATGATTCTCCTATTTCTAGCACTCTTAAAACAGCAATCCGTTGACTACATGTTGGATATTTAGATTTATTTGCTGCAACTGTCTTTTCTTTTCTTCTCTTCTCCCTCAAGGTACTTTCTAAAGTAAGAGACAATTACACATTAAGGGCCTCTTTTACTTAACCGCCCTAGCGATTCCCATGCGGCAAATGCAAAGCAGTCCATTTGAATTGAATGGTCTGTGTCACATTTGCAGCGGCGGGAATCACTAGCTTGGTTTACTAAAGGAAGCCCAAAATGACAGACATTGGCTCTATTTGCCCTTTTTTGCCTATTTCCAACTTTATCGTTTTTAGCATCTTTATGAGATCTGAAGCCCCAAAAAACTGCTCTTAAGTCAATGGCATCATATTGGAAATATCACTGGGCTATTCCAGTGTCACCTCTTCCTCACACTGTGCTTCAAGGATTAGTGTTGAAGAATTCATCAAGTTCTCATAACTTCTTCGGAGAATAATATGTTGAAGAGTGATTGTCATGTGGAGTTCGGAGTTCTGACTGCAGAGGTTAAATTATATTCATAATGTGTGTCTAAATTTCCTGAAAGAGACAGCCACCCTCTCTTTCTCATTTTTGGTTTTTAGTCCCTGAAGTAGTTCAAAATCCGAGAGTCAGTGATGTCTCCGCCAATGCCTTGTTTCTGAGCTGGCTCCCACCGGTGGGAAACAAAAGTTCTTACTGGATTGAAGTCTTGGGAAACCCATCTCAGAATCTTACGGTGACCTCAGAATCACTCTTCCTCTACCACCTGTTACCTGGAACCTGGTACACGTTCAGGATTTCTGCCCTAGCTGGAGAGAGACAAGGGGACTGGAAAGAGATTTCCGAGCATACCTGTGAGTATTAAGAACAAGAACTTAAGAAAATCAATCACTTCTCCTGACGTACAGGTAAAATTTAATACATGTTAGCACTATACAGTGAAGATATTTTCACTTCCAGAAAAGTTTGGGTCTTTTTTTTTTAATACCAGCACCTTTCCCTCTGGCTGCTTGCTCAAATTCCCTCCCATCTGCACAGTCGAATTTAGGATCCAGTTGTAATGTCCAATTGCTGCTGCAACGATATACTGAAATCTGCTATCAACTATAAAATCAACTCCACAGCTGGCTGAAGAAGGAGAGGAACACAGAGACTTATCCAAGAACAGTACCAGCATGCCGTGGGTCCAGTAGAATCGGAGCCACTGTGGGCTATCACCTATTGCTACCTCTTTGCATTGCTTAGCACCACTGCCTTGTCTCACAGCTCATGCGTCCAGGACCATCACCACTGCCCTTCTTTTCATCAATGGTTCATGCCTAGATCCATGTATCCATTGCAAAAAAAATAGAGTATTTCGCCATTAAGCAGGGTTTAAGCAAAAGTAGCACTGAAAGGGTCGCGCCTTCCACTGTACCCTCCATCGAATCAAGGAGGGTCCTATGAGGAAGCACCTGCCAAATTTGCCCACACATTGTACTCAAATGCACCCAAGGACTTATCCAAAACACAATCCCAGACACAATGTTTATATGAGGCATTCGGAGCTCAGCATTTGAATCAAGCCCCTGTCATAGGATAACGCATCTTTCTTGCTCTATTTAGATGTGTGTACGTGCGTAATAAATATTTGTAAAGTAACTCCCAGTACTTCACACACTCAATCCATGAGGAGCATGTTTTTAGACTGAATAGTAACTGGTCAAGAGAAGAATCTCCACAATCCTGTGCCCATCTGTTCACAATCTCCTGATACGGGTGGGTCCCCAAGTTTCTTCAAACTCCCATAATAGGAACCCACAAGGCCCTTGATCAAGCTGGCAAGGGCCATCCAAAGGGGTTTCCTCAAATCTACTCGAGATACAGTCACCAAATCATGCACAGATAGGCGTAACTGCATATATTGCAACCAACGTGAGCTGATGATTTCATAAGTGTCTTTTATATCTTCAGAAGACAATAATGTTGGCTCGTCATCTTCCAGCATATCAGAGACTTTAGCTAGTTCCTCATTCGCTTACCTTTCATATCCATGTCAGTCAGTCCGGACAAAAAAATCGCCATTACCCACTATTGGGAGATATCGGGAGCAATAAGAATGAAGCCCATAATGCTTTTGAAAAGTGTCCCAAGTTCGTAGCATAGGATGGAGAATACATAATTACCAAGATTTGGGGGAATCTGGCATGCCCTAGCATGAATCAAATATGAGAGCACCAGATGTTCACCAAATGAGCCTTCCACAGAAACATCACAGAAGTGAGTCGAACCACAAAGCCAGTTGCTTACATAGTGCATCTGACTAGCAATAGCATAAGCTTTCAAATCTAAGCCCATCCCACCATCCCCCCTGCCCAATTTCAAATACTTAAGAGCCACTCTAGGTTTTTCCCCTCCATAAGAAATGACTGATATGCTTATTCCAGGTGGCAACAAGATTGGAAGATGCTGAAGAAGGTACATCCATTTAGGTAGGAAGATCATCTTTATTAACTGGATCCTACCCCTCAGAGATAATGGTAAATTTACCCATTTATGATACAAATCACTAGTAATCACTACGGCGTAGTCCCAGAATACATGACAGACCTCATAGACTTACCAACAAGAAACAAAGTCAGATCATCAAGATCCTACCTAAACCTACACTACCCAAATTGCAAAGGACTGAAATACAAAACAATTTACGCAGCCACCTTCTCTTACATAAGCGCACAACTATGGAATGGGCTCCCAAAAGCTGTGAAAACAATCCATGACCACTTGAACTTCAGGAAATCACTAAAAACCAACCTCTTCAAAAAGGCCTACCCCAACGACCCCACGTAACCCTCTTCACCTACCAACGCAGCATGACTATGATCGAATAGGACATCACGCAATCTTCATCCATTCCGACCCTCCACTTATACCTCATATGATCACTATACAACTTTGTATTTGTTATCCACTGACTGGGCAAATGCCTTTGACGGTAGTATGTAAGCCACATTGAGCCTGCAAATAGGTGGGAAAATGTGGGGTACAAATGCAACAAATAAATAAATAAAATAAAAAAGGGGCCACATTAATTGTATAACGTTGAGATAAGTCTCTAGAGATTTGTATGCCTTGATAATGTAATTTGTGTCCCATCCATCGCAATGGAAAGCAGCTCTGCCACCTATGTTCCAATTCCTCCCGCAAACTCATTACTTCTGACTGGTCAACATTAAGCCATAGACCTGAGAATCTCCTTTTTAAATGTTAGATCCAGCAGCCTCGTTCCAACCCAGTTAAGGTGGAGTTCATCCTTTCAGAATAGGCTCCCCCTTTCCCAGAATGTTGCCCAGTTCCTAACAAATCTAAATCCCTCATCCCTGCATCATTGTGTCAACCATGTATTGAGATTTTGGAACTCTGCCTGCCTCATAGGTCATGGCCACGGAATAGGGAACATTTCTAAAAATGCTACCCTGGAGGATCTGGATTTTAGTTTTCTAACTAAGAGCCTAAATTTGGCTTCCAGAACCTCCATGCCACATTTTACTATGTCACTGGTAACCCACATGTACCAAGACAGCTGGCTCCTCCCCAGCATTGTCTAAAATCCTATCTAGGTGATGCGTGATGTCCACCATCTTTCAACCAGGCAGGTAAATGACCAGGTGTTCCTCACGTCCACCAATCACCCAGCTATCTATATGCCTAATGATGAAATTACCAACTAAAATATCTATCCTAAACCTTCCCTCCTGGGCAGAAGCCCTGGATAGTACCCTTCTCACTGCTGGACTGTTGTTTGCATCTTAGTATTATTGAGTTGTTTAATTAATTAAAACTTGTTAAGGTATTAGGAATATTAGACTAATGTAAAGAGCCTTAATGGTATATTGTGTGATTTATTTAGTGTTCACTTCTCAGAAAGTAATGAAATGTAATTAAAACTCCCTTCTTGTTATCCTAATTAGAATAATTGACTATAAATTAAGACTATAAATGAAGAGATTTGCTAGGGGTGGGCAAGAGTTGGGGAGTGTGTGCAGAAATGAAGAGTAAACTAGGCTCATCTGTTAATACTGTAGGCTGTGATAGTTAAGTTTTTACCTCTGGCAAAAAGTTCCAGTTTAAAATTATGGGGGAAATGGTTTTACACTATGGAGATTAGTTAATAAAGATTGCTTTTTTAAAATTCAAACTGTCTTTATCAATAAACCTACAATTTCTGTTTCAACCCCAATCTCCAAAGCACAAAGTAAGATAGTATTCACTTACCCAGAGAAATGTCCTCCCTCTCTTGTCTCTCTAACCCTTGTCTCTTCTTCATTTTTAGCATTTACCATTCTTACAAATCTGACTGTTAGCAACATCTCCACAAATTCTTTAATTTTAAGCTGGTTTCATGCAGAAGGAAGCACAAGTTCTTATTCTATAGAAGTCTTTGGAGATCCATCAAAGATTCTGAATGTCACAGAGGAATCAGCATTCATTAGTGGTTTAGTTCCTGGAAGTCGATACAAGTTTCGGATCTCTGTTGCTGGAGAATATAGGCGGGATGACAATCAGACTACAATATTTGCATTTACCAGTAAGTATCATATTACTAAAAACAGAAAGGGAGATGAGTCTTTTCTCTGATCCTATAGATGGCTTCAGTAGTAACATAGTAGATGACGGCAGAAAAAGACCTGCATGGTCCATCCAGTCTGCCCAACAAGATAAACTCATATGTGCTACTTTTTGTGTATACCTTATCTTGATTTGTACCTGTCCTTTTAAGGGCACAGACCGTATAAGTCTGCCCTGCACTATCCCCGCCTCCCACCACCGGCTCTGCCACCCAATCTCGGCTAAGCTCCTTGGGATCCATTCCTTCTGAACAGGATTCCTTTATGTTTATCCCACGCGTGTATATGCTGTTGATTTATCATGTTACACTATGTTACACTATGGTGGTTGTTTTATATGCTCTACTTTTGTTTTGGACATCTGAAAACTGGCTCCAAAACCCAATTTTGCACAGGCAGGATATGGACATCTAACACTGCAGAGCATTCATTTGGAAAGGGGGGGGGGGGGGAGGGTGGTCTGGGCATCTTTCAGGAAATCCAGACTGTCCTAATTTGACCGCCTTTATCAGACTTACTGTTCACGTGTCCTTTAGATTGTAAGCTCTTTGAGCAGGGACTGTCCTTCTATGTTAAATTGTACAGCGCAGCGTAACCCTAGTAGCGCTTTAGAAATGTTAAGTAGTAGTAGTAATAGTACTTTTGGGCAGGACTAGGGGAGGGCCCTAAATATGGACATCAAACTCTGATCACAGAAGGAGAAGGGAATGTTCAAGACTAAAAAGATGGACGTCTGTATTTAGATCTGGTACTTGTCACATCCAGGTTACAGAATGTTGCTCTGATTGAGGGGTACTCCACTGATTGGAGATAAAGGAAGACACAGTAGGTATTTTTCTGTCACTGGAGGGCTCACAATTAAAAAAAAAAAAAGAAACAAAAATTACCCAAATTTGTAATGGAACTTGAGCTGGTAATCTCCAGATCTCTGTGCTGGTGGCTTCAACAATTAGGCTATTGCTCCCCATGGATTTCTTGGGTGGCCATTTTATAATATGGAGGTTCCTTTGCTGTCTTGCAGCCAGCCATGTCCCTCATTTTGCCCTGTTCAAAATTTGGATATTTCACTTTGTAAAGTAGATGTTCATGCAGGACGTTTTCAGTTCATGGATGTCCATTTGTGACGCACCGACTGGGACATCCATATTCATTTCTGAAGTGACACTCCACCCACACTGCATCCTTTATTATTAGTGCTCCAAATATCCCTTCTCTAGATAGAAATATGGAAACTTCAACGTTCTCTAATTAATTCTGAGTTGGAGCTTTTCCATAGAAATTATTTTCCTTAATACCTTTCTTTTCTTGGTGAGCACAGGACCTGAAATTGTAAGGGATTTCAGAATCAGAAATAAAACCACAACCTCAGCATTTGTAGACTGGATTGGACCTGTGGGAAACAAAAGTTTCTATGAGGTACGAGTGACGGGAAACCCATCGAAGCTCCTTCAGGTGAGCTCAGAATCTGTATCTGTGGATGGTCTGATTCCGGGAAATGAGTACATGTTCAGCATCGCTGCATTCGCTGGAGACAGTGAAACACACGGGGACTGGAGTGAGATCTCTACATATACAAGTGAGTTCTGGAAATCGAGATGAGTTTTCAGTGGTTCACCATATTAGGTGAAAAGAGGATTACTGAAAAACCAGATATTATTTTACTGGATATGTTAATTTTTCTCTTTTGTCATGAATACAGGGCCTGAAATGATACAGAATTTGAACACTGCAAACATCACCACAAGGTCTGTATTTCTGGACTGGCTTCCACCTGTAGGAAACAAAAGTTTCTATGAGGTACAAGTAGTGGGAAACCCATCCAAGAGCCTTCGTGTGAGCTCAGAATCTGTATCTGTGGATGGCCTGACTCCGGGAAATCAGTACATGTTCAGCATCGCTGCATTCGCTGGAGACGGTGAAACACACGGGGACTGGAGTGAGATCTCTACATATACAAGTGAGTTCTGGAAATAGAGATGAATTTTCAGTGGTTTACCATATTAGGTGAAAAGAGGATTACTGAAAAACCAGATATTATTTTACTGGATATGTTAATTTTTCTCTTTTATCATGAAAACAGGGCCTGAAGTGATACAGAATTTGAACACTGCAAACATCACCACGAGGTCTATATTTCTGTACTGGCTTCCACCTGTGGGAAACAAAAGTTTCTATGAGGTACGAGTGACGGGAAACTCATCGAAGGTCCATCAGGTGAGCTCAGAATCAATATCTGTGGATGGCCTGACTCCGGGAAATCAGTACATGTTCAGCATCGCTGCATTCGCTGGAGACAGTGAAACACATGGGGACTGGAGTGAGATCTCTACATATACAAGTGAGTTCTGGAAATAGAGATGAGTTTTTAGTTGTTTACCATATTAGGTGAAAAGAGGATTAATGAAAATCCAGATTCTATTTTACTGGATATGTTAATTTTTCTCTTTTCCCATGAATACAGGGCCTGAAGTGATACAGAATTTGAACACTGTAAACATCACCACAAGGTCTATATTTTTGGACTGGCTTCCACCTGTGGGAAACAAAAGTTTCTATGAAGTACGAGTGACAGGAAACTCATCGAAGATGCTTTATGTGAGCTCAGAATCTGTATCTGTGGATGGCCTGACTCCGGGAAATCAGTACATGTTCAGCATCGCTGCATTCGCTGGAGACAGTGAAACACACGGGGCCTGGAGTGAGATCTCTACATATGCAAGTGAGTTCTGGAAATAGAGTTGAGTTTTCAGTGGTTCACCATATTAGGTGAAAAGAGGATTACTGAAAAACCAGATATTATTTTACTGGATATGTTAATTTTTCTCTTTTGTCATGAATACAGGGCCTGAAATGATACAGAATTTGAACACTGCAAACATCACCACAAGGTCTGTATTTCTGGACTGGCTTCCACCTGTGGGAAACAAAAGTTTCTATGAGGTACGAGTGACGGGAAACCCATCCAAGATCCTTCGTGTGAGCTCAGAATTTGTATCTGTGGATGGTCTGACTCCGGGAAATGAGTACATGGTCAGCATCGCTGCATTCGCTGGAGACAGTGAAACACATGGGGACTGGAGTGAGATCTCTACATATACAAGTGAGTTCGGGAAATAGAGATGAATTTTCAGTGGTTTACCATATTAGGTGAAAAGAGGATTACTGAAAATCCAGATATTATTTTACTGGATATGTTAATTTTTCTCTTTTGTCATGAATACAGGGCCTGAAGTGATACAGAATTTGAACACTGCAAACATCACCACAAGGTCTGTATTTCTGGACTGGCTTCCACCTGTAGGAAACAAAAGTTTCTATGAGGTACAAGTAGTGGGATCCCCATCCAAGAGCCTTCGTGTGAGCTCAGAATCTGTATCTGTGGATGGCTTGACTCCGGGAAATGAGTACATGTTCAGCATCGCTGCATTCGCTGGAGACAGTGAAACACACGGGGACTGGAGTGAGATCTCTACATATACAAGTGAGAACTGTATAATGCTTCTTGTGGTATGAGAGACGTTTGTGTTTGATATTATGAGATTCTCTTTCATCTGGATAAATGGGTATATTTCATCTGTGTGCAAATGTATTCAGAAAATTAGATTCATAGTGGATGTTTGAAGAAGGCTTAATCTTTTGAACTTCTTTGAATTGTGCATTATTTTTACAGATAAGATAGTGTAGGAAAGAGTAGAAATGTTAAATAGTGAAAGTACTTTTACAATATTATTTTTTAAAATTTTGTGAACAAACAAAACAATCAATAGTGAAAAATATAAATGAAATTAAAAAGAAATGAATCTCTATACATCTTAGTATTTTCCACCTACTCCATGGTCCTTTATAGCAACCCCATCAAGTATTCTTAAACTAGACAGCCAAGAGTCTTCCTTTCCAGGTTTCTCAATCAGCCTCATTATTTCAGCAACGATTTCAGAAATGAGCTGTTCCTGGGCTACCTTGATATTTACAAATGAATTCTCTATCAGTGGTGCATTATGCAAATGCTCCAGCTACATGTGGATTTCGATGGGAGGTAAAATATTGTTCCCTACTTTCAAGTTCTGGGCAGTCTAGATCATAGATGGGTTGGGGTCTACGACTGAGAGTATTTTTGCCTAGTTCAAGTGCTCAGCACTAGTTGGTTGAGTTCCTTGGCTGTCTTTTCACTAGAGAAAGAACGAGCTTAGATTAGTCGGCTAGATTGAAGTTCATGTTCTGCTGCAGTCTAGCTGCCTAAGGGGTCCTTTGACTAAGGTGCACTGAAAAATGGCCTGCAGTAGTGTCGATGCGTGTTTTGAGCGCGTGCAGAATTATTGTTCAGCGCACCTACAAAAGAAGGCCTTTTTTGCCGAAAACACGTGCAGCAAAACCAAAATTGCCACACGTCCATTTTGGGTCTGAGACCTTACCGCCAGCCGTTGACCTAGAGGTAAAGAATCTGGGTGGTAATGACGTACGCTCGTCAAAGGCGCGTGCCCATTATGAGCGCCCAAAAATAAAATATATTTTTCAGACACGCATATCAGACGCATACCAAAAATGAAACTACCACAAGAGCCATGCGGTAGTCGGGCAGTAACTCCACTTTGGCGCACTTTGGGCGCACGTAGACACTTAAGCGGCTTAGTAAAAGGGCCCCTAGTTCCTGCTCAGTGTAAGCCTCCCGGGCTATTTTATAAATTCTTACTTGAGTGCTTTAAATGTGTTCCACTCCACTCGTCATTAAAATGACCCTCTTAGTCGCTACTCTCAGCCCTAATGAAAAGCTACCTAATAATCTTATGCAAATCCATATGTGTTTTCAGGACCCGATAATGTCAGGAACCTTACTGTTGTGAATGTGACCACCACATCAATACTCTGGAACTGGCTTTCACCGGAAGGCAACAGAAATTTTTACCACATTGTAATTTGGGGAAACCCATCTAGAAACCTAACAAGTCGCTTGGAATCCTTTTTCATGCCTGGCCTGATCCCCGGTAATCATTACACACTGATGGTCTCATCGGTAGCTGCAGACAATAAGACTCAAGGAGACTGGAGTAACATCTCGACATTTACAGGTGAGTAATGAGAAAGAGGAGAAATTCAGATTAGGTCTTACCACTTGGAAATGGAGCGCAATCATTGTTAGAAATGATTTTCATCAGAGTTTCCAATACTCTGAATTGTCAGGCCCTAGTTAGCATGGTCTTAGCTGGCCTCCCGGCGGAGGTTGTGGAGACGAGGACTGTGTCAGAGGTTCAGAAAGCATGGGACAAGTATGTGGGATCCCTTAGGAAAAGGGTTACGGAGGATGGGCAGACTGGATGGGCCATTTGACCTTTATCTGCCATCATATAACTATATTTCTACGATGAGTATATGAACTGCCCTAGTTCTGTGTCACTCTTACGACGGTAATTTTACTGGATTTTATAAACTGCCTTGACGGTCTTCAAATGTCAGTATGTCAAATTTATGCTAAAAATTGCATATGATATAATTACCATTTGACAAAGTGATTTCAAGGAGCTGCAGATATAAATGATTACCCAACCTGTTTGACCCGCAATCCTCAACTTTCTTAGGCTTTCTCCACTGGGATTGACAGAAAAGAACTGACCTTTCAGTGGTATATATGATTCTCCTATTTCTAGAACTCTTAAAACAGCAATCCGTTGACTACATGTTGGATATTTTATTTATTTGCTGTAACTGTCTTTTCTTTTCTTCTCTTCTCCCTCAAGGTACTTTCTAAAGTAAAAGACAATTACACATTAAGGGCCTCTTTTACTTAATCGCCCTAGCGATTCCCATGGGACAAATGCAAAGCAGTCCATTCGAACTGTCTGTGTCACATTTGCAGTGGCAGGAATCACTAGCTTAGTTTACTAAAAATGGCAGACATTGGCTCTATTTGCCATTTCCAACTTTGTCGTTTTTAGCATGAAACCAAAAGCCATAATCTTTGAGATCTGAAGCCCCCAAAAACTGCTCTTAAGTCAATGGCATCATATTGGAAATATCACTGGGCTATTCCAGTGTCACCTCTTCCTCACACTGTGCTTCAAGGATTAGTGTTGAAGAGTTCATCAAGTTCTCATAACTTCTTCGGAGAATAATATGTTGAAGGGTGATTGTCATGTGGAGTTCGGAGTTCTGACTGCAGAGGTTAAATTATATTCATAATTTGTGTCTAAATTTCCTGAAAGAGACAGCCACCCTCTCTCTTTCTCATTTTTGGTTTTTAGTCCCCAAAGTAATTCAAAATCTGAGAGTCAGTGATGTCTCCGCCAATGCCTTGTTTCTGAGCTGGCTCCCACCGGTGGGAAACAAAAGTTCTTACTGGATTGAAGTCTTGGGAAACCCATCTCAGAATCTTACGGTGACCTCAGAATCACTCTTCCTCTACCACCTGTTACCTGGAACCTGGTACACATTCAGGATTTCTGCCCTAGCTGGAGAGAGACAAGGGGACTGGAAAGAGATTTCCGAGCATACCTGTGAGTATTAAGAACAAGAACTTAAGAAAATCAATCACTTCTCCTGACGTACAGGTAAAATTTAATACATGTTAGCACTATACAGTGAAGCTGTTTTCACTTCCAGAAAAGTTTGGGTCTTTTTTTTTTTTTTAATACCAGCACCTTTCCCTCTGGCTGCTTGCTCAAATTCCCTCCCATCTACACAGTCGAATTTAGGTTTCAGTTGTACAGTGTCCAATTGCTCCTGCAACGAGATACTGAAATCTGCTATCAATTATAAAATCAACTCCAGCACAGCTGGCTGAAGAAGGAGAGGAACACAGAGACTTATCTAAGAACAGTACCAGCATGCCGAGGGTCCAGTAGAATCGGAGCCACTGCTGGCTATCACCTATTGCTACCTCTTTGCATTGCTTAGCACCACTGCCTCGTCTCACAGCTCATGCGTCCAGGACCATCACCACTGCCCTTCTTTTCATCAATGGTTCATGCCTAGATCCATGTATCCATTGCAAAAAAAAATAGAGTATTTCGCCATTAAGCAGGATTTATGCAAAAGTAGCACTGAAAGGGTCGCGCCTTCCACTGTGCCCTCCATCGAATCAAGGAAGGACCTATGATGAAGCACCTGCCACATTTGCCCACACATTGTACTCAAATGCACCCAAGGACTTATCCAAAACACAATCCCAGACACAATGTTTATATGAGGCATTCGGAGCTGAGCATTTGAATCAAGGCCCTGTCATAGGATAACCTATTTTTCTTGCTCTATTCAGATGTGTGTACGTGCGTAATAAAAATTTGTAATGTAACTCCCAGTACTTCACACTCTCAATCCATCAGGAGCATGTTTTTAGACTGAATAGTAACTGGTGAAGAGAAGAATCTCCACAATCCTGTGCCCATCTGTTCACAATCTTCTGATACGGGTGGGTCTCCAAGTTTCTTCAAACTCCCATAATAGGAACCCACAAGGCCCTTGATCACAGCTGGCAAGGGCCATCAAAAGGGGTTTCCTCAAATCTACTCGAGATACAGTCACCAAATCATGCACAGAATGGCGTAACTGCATATATTGCAACCAACGTGAGCTGTTGATTTCATAAGTGTCTTTTATATCTTCAGAAGACAATAATGTCTTCATAGCAGAGCATAGCAGAGACTTTAGCTAGTTCCTCATTCGCCTACCTTTCATATCCATGTCAGTCTGTCTGGGCTCAAAATCGCCATTATCCACTATTGGGAGATATCGGGAGCAATAAGAATGAAGCCCATAATGCTTTTGAAAAGTGTCCCAAGCTCGTAGCATAGGATGGAGACTACATAATTACCAAGATTTGGGGGAATCCGGCATGCCCTAGCATGAATCAAATATGAGAGCACCAGATGTTCCCCAAATGAACCTTCCAAAGAAACATCACAGAAGTGAGTCGAGCCACAAAGCCAGTCACTTACATAGTGCATCTGACTAGCAATAGCATAAGCTTTCAAATCTAAGCCCAACCCACCATCCCCCCTGCCCAATTTCAAATACTTAAAAGCCACTCTAGGTTTTTCCCCACTCTATAAGAAATGACTGATATGCTTATTCTAGGTGGGGGGCAAGATTGGAAGATGCTGAAGAAGGTACATCCATTTAGGTAGAAGGATCATCTTTATTAACTGGATCCTACCTCATAGAGATAACGATACATTTACCCATTTATGATACAAATCACTAGTAATCACTAAAAAGGGGCCACATTATGTGTATAACATTGAGATAAGTCTCTACAGATTTGTATGCCCAGATAATGTAATTTGTGTCCCATCCATCGCAACGGAAAGCATCTCTGCCATCTATGTTCCAATTCCTCCCGCAAACTCATTACTTCTGACTGGTCAGCATTAAGCCATAGACCTGAGAATCTCCTTTTTAAATGTTAGATCCAGCAGCCTCGTTCCAACCCAGTTAAGGTGGAGTCCATCCTTTCTGAATAGGCTCCCCCTTTCCCAGAATGTTGCCCAGTTCCTAACAAATCTAAATCCCTCATCCCTGCATCATTGTGTCAACCATGTATTGAGATTTTGGAACTCTGCCTGCCTCATAGGTCATGGCCACGGAATAGGGAACATTTCTAAAAATGCTACCCTGGAGGATCTGGATTTTAGTTTTCTAACTAAGAGCCTAAATTTGGTTTCCAGAACCTCCATGCCACATTTTACTATGTCACTGGTAACCCACATGTACCAAGACAGCTGGCTCCTCCCCAGCACTGTCCAAAATCCTATCCAGGTGACGCGTGATGTCCACCATCGTTCAACCAGGCAGGTAAGTGACCAGGTGATCCTCATGTCCATCAATCACCCAGCTATCTATATGCCTAATGATGAAATTACCAACTAAAATATCTATCCTAAACCTTCCCTCCTGGGCAGAAGCCCTGGATAGTACCCTTCTCACTGCTGGACTGTTGTTTGCATCTTAGTATTATTGAGTTGTTTAATTAATTAAAACTTGTTAAGGTATTAGGAATATTAGACTAATGTAAAGAGCCTTAATGGTATATTGGGTGATTTATTTAGTGTTCACTTCTCAGAAAGTAATGAAATGTAATTAAAACTCCCTTCTTGTTATCCTAATTAGAATAATTGACTATAAATTAAGACTATAAATGAAGAGATTTGCTAGGGGTGGGCAAGAGTTGGGGAGTGTGTGCAGAAATGAAGACTGAACTAGGCTCATCTGTTAATACTGTAGGCTGTGATAGTTAAGTTTTTACCTCTGGCAAAAAGTTCCAGTTTAAAATTACGGGGGAAATGTTTTTACACTATGGAAATTAGTTAATAAAGTTTGCTTTTTTAAAATTCAAACTGTCTTTATCAATAAAACCTACAATTTCTGTTTCATCCCCAATCTCCAAAGCACAAAGTAAGATAGTATTCACTTACCCAGAGAAATGTCCTCCCTCTCTTGTCTCTCTAACCCCTGTCTCTTCTTCATTTTTAGCATTTACCATTCTTACAAATCTGACTGTTAGCAACGTCTCCACAAATTCTTTAATTTTAAGCTGGTTTCGTGCAGAAGGAAGCACAAGTTCTTATTCTATAGAAGTCTTTGGAGATCCATCAAAGATTCTGAATGTCACAGAGGAATCAGCACTCATTAGTGGTTTAGTTCCTGGAAGTCGATACAAGTTTAGGATCTCTGTTGCTGGAGAATATAGGCGGGATGAAAATCAGACTACAATATTTGCATTTACCAGTAAGTATCATATTACTAAAAACAGAAAGGGAGATGAGCCTTTTCTCTGATCCTATAGATGGCTTCAGTAGTAACATAGTAACATAGTGGTTGATGGCAGAAAAAGACCTGCATGGTCCATGCAGTCTGCCCAACAAGATAAACTCATATGTGCTACTTTTTGTGTATACCCTACCTTGATTTGTACCTGTCCTTTTCAGGACACAGACCGTGTAAGTCTGCCTAGCACTATCCCCGCCTCCCATCCACCAGCCCCGCCTCCCACCACCGGCTCAGGCACAGACCGTGTAAGTCTGCCCAGCACTATCCCCGCCTCCCAACCACCAGCCCCGCCTCCCACCACCGGCTCTGGCACAGACCGTATAAGTCTGCCCAGCACTATCCCCGCCTCCCGCCACTGGCTCTGCCACCCAATCTCGGCAAAGCTCCTTAGGATCCATTCCTTCTGAACAGGATTCCTTTATGTTTATCCCACGCATGTATATGCTGTTGATTTATCATGTTACACTATGGTGGTTGTTTTATATGCTCTACTTTTGTTTTGGACATCTGAAAACTGGCTCCAAAACCCAATTTTGCACAGGCAGGATATGGACATCTAACACTGCAGAGCATTCATTTGGAAAGGAGGGGAGGGTGGTCTGGGCATCTTTCAGGAAATCCAGACTGTCCCAATTTGACCGCCCCTATCAGACTTACTGTTCACGTGTCCTTTAGATTGTAAGCTCTTTGAGCAGGGACTGTCCTTCTATGTTAAATTGTACAGCGCAGCGTAACCCTAGTAGCGCTTTAGAAATGTTAAGTAGTAGTAGTAATAGTACTTTTGGGCAGGACTAGGGGAGGGCCCTAAATATGGACATCAAACTCTGATCACAGAAGGAGAAGGGAATGTTCAAGACTAAAAAGATGGACGTCTGTATTTAGATCTGGTCAGTGGCGTACCTAGGGTAGTTGACACCCGGGGCCGGTCATTTTTTAACACCCCCCTCCAAAATCCAGTACTAGGCATACCGAGAATACAAAACACTGAGGACCTATAGAGCAATTCTACTATACCATAAGCAGTCATTTCTATGAGTCACACAAGGAAAAGGAAAGCATCTTAAACACTACAGTGAGCACTAGAACATCAATTCACCTATTGTAAAACGAAACCAGACAGAATAGTACAGATCGTCGATCCTGCACAGTCAATGCCAACTGAAAGCCATGTCTTTTTCACAAACACAGATACACCCTAATCCACTATAGAATAAGTAATCATAAACTTTCTATTTAGACAAAAATTAAACTGAACCCCCAAGATGCCAGACTCTGCATACAATGCAACACCACAGAAACAGAAACTGTCCCCTAGTACTGTGCAAAATATAAAGACAGCAGATGTAAATTTGAAAAAAACTAACAAGTACCAATCACCACTTTACAAATTAACAAATAGAAATAAAACAAATATAGAAAGTAAAATAATACCATTTTATTGGACTAATACATTTAGCTTTCAGAGGCCAAAACCTCCATCCTCAGGTCAGTACAGTATAGTGCTGTTACAGTATCCTATCCTGACCTGAGGAAGGGGGTTTTGTTCTCCGAAAGTTAGTCAAAATGCCTGCTTGTAAAAGAAAGCGCCAAATCTCTCCTTGTCGACGTTGCGTCGGGTCTTCCCTCACTGGGTCCCGCCTCCACGAGGGCGGGACCCAGTGAGGGAAAACCCAACGTGACGTCGACGAGGAGGTTTGCCGGCACTTTCTTTTACAAGCAGGCAGGGCAGACACGAAGCATGCCTGCAATGCTGCTTTTCAGATTTTTCTTTAAGGCACAGCAGGATGGAGGCAGGAGACGCGGGCTGCCTGCAGTGCCGACGGAGCACCCCCCCCCCCTGACACCCGGGGCGGACCGCCCCCACCGCCCCCCCCCCCCTTGGTACACCACTGGATCTGGTACTTGTCACATCCAGGTTACAGAAAGTTGCTCTGATTGAGGAGTTCTCCACTGATTGGAGATAAAGGAAGACACAGTAGGTATTTTTCTGTCACTGGAGGGCTCACAATTAAAAAAAAAAAAAAAAAGAAAAATTACCAAAATTTGTAATGGAACTTGAGCTGGTAATCTCCAGATCTCTGTGCTGGTGGCTTTAACAATTAGGCTATTACTCCCCATGGATTTCTTGGGTGGCCATTTTATAATATGGAGGTTCCTTTGCTGTCATGCAGCCAGCCATGTCCCTCATTTTGCCCTGTTCAAAATTTGGATATTTCACTTTGTAAAACAGATGTTCATGCAGGAAGTTTTCACTTCACGGATGTCCATTTGTGACACACTGACTGGGACATCCATATTCTGAGTGTGACTTCCTTTTTGAAATGACCCTCCACCCTCTCTGCATCCTTTATTATTAGTGCTCTAAATATTCCTTCTCTAGATAGAAATATGGAAACTTCTACCTTCTCTAATTAATTCTGAGCTGGAGTTTTTCCATAGAAATTATTTTCCTTAATACTTTTCTTTTCTTGGTGAGCACAGGACCTGAAATTGTAAGGGATTTCAGAATCATAAATAAAACCACAACCTCAGCATTTGTAGACTGGATTGGACCTGAGGGAAACAAAAGTTTCTATGAGGTACGAGTGACGGGAAACCCATCGAAGCTCCTTCAGGTGAGCTCAGAATCTGTATCTGTGGATGGTCTGATTCCGGGAAATGAGTACATGTTCAGCATCGCTGCATTTGCTGGAGACAGTGAAACACACGGGGACTGGAGTGAGATCTCTACATATACAAGTGAGTTCCAAAAATAGAAATGAGTTTTCAGTGGTTCACCATATTAGGTGAAAAGAGGATTACTGAAAAACCAGATATTATTTTACTGGATATGTTAATTTTTCTCTTTTGTCATGAATATAGGGCCTGAAGTGATACAGAATTTGAACACTGCAAACATCACCACAAGGTCTGTATTTCTGGACTGGCTTCCACCTGTAGGAAACAAAAGTTTCTATGAGGTACAAGTAGTGGGAAACCCATCCAAGAGCCTTCGTGTGAGCTCAGAATCTGTATCTGTGGATGGCCTGACTCCGGGAAATCAGTACATGTTCAGCATCGCTGCATTTGCTGGAGACAGTGAAACACACGGGGACCGGAGTGAGATGTCTACATATACAAGTGAGTACCAGAAATAGAGATGAAATTTCAGTGGTTCACCATAATAGGTGAAAAGAGGATTATTGAAAAATCCAGATACAATGAAACCTCAGTTTTCGTTGATAATTCGTCCGAAAAATATTGACGAAAACCGAAACCGACGAAAACCGAGGCAACAAGCAATTTTTTCTTCTAAATTCTTTTCAATGAATAAAAAAGGCTAATGTATAGAATAAATGAGCATTTAACATGGCCTTTACCTTTCTGAAGACTCTTCTTGGTGTATGGAAGATGAGAGCAGGCAGTTATGCAGAGTTTTTCTCATTAAAGAGCTGGCGATTTTGTACAGGCACTGAACCGGAAGCAGCAGTGTGGGCTAAACGACAAACTTTTTCTCATTAAAGAGCTGGCGATTTTGTACAGGCACTGAACCAGAAGCAACAGTGTGGGCTAAACGACAAACTTTTTCTCATTAAAGAGCTGGCGATTTTGTACAGGCACTGAACCAGAAGCAGCAGTGTGGGCTAAACGACAAACTTTTTCTCATTAAAGAGCTGGCGATTTTGTACAGGCACTGAACCAGAAGCAACAGTGTGATCCCACAACCAGAAACAACGCCCCAGAAGAACGACACGTGAGAACGCAAAATTAGCAGCGTGGGCACGCCAACGAAATCTGAGGCGACCAATGAAAACTGAGAGAAAAATTTGTAAAACAAATCAATGATAACCAAAAACGACGAAAACCAAGGTTTCACTATAAGTATTTCCTATTGTCCAATATTTTCTTTCAGAGACTGGTATTGTTAATCTAATTAGTAACATAGTAACATAGTAGATGACGGCAGAAAAAGACCTGCACGGTCCATCCAGTCTGCCCAACAAGATAACTCATATTTGCTGCTTTTTGTGTATACCCTACTTTGATTTGTACCTGTGCTCTTCAGGGCACAGACCGTATAAGTCTGCCCCGCACTATCCCTGCCTCCCAACCACCAGCCCCACCTCCCAACCACCGGCTCTGGCACAGGCACAGACCGTATAAATCTGCCCAGCACTATCCTCACCTCCCCACCACCAGCCCTGCCTCCCAACCACCGGCTCTGGCACAGACCGTACAAGTCTGTCCAGCACTATCCCCGCCTCCCAACCACCAGTCTCGCTTCCCACCACCGGCTCTGGCACAGACCGTATAAGTCTGCCCAGCCCTATCCCCGCCTCCCAACCACCAGCCCCGCCTCCCGATCTTGACTAAGCTCCTGAGGATCCATTCCTTCGGCACAGGATTCCTTTATGCTTATCCAACGCATGTTAGAATTCCGTTACCGTTTTCATTTCCACCACCTCCCGCGGGAGGGCATTCCAAGCATCCACTACTCTCTCCGTGAAAAAATTATTTTATTATTTTACTGGATATGTTAATTTTTCTCTTTTATCATGAATACAGGGCCTGAAGTGATACAGAATTTGAACCCTGCAATCATCACCACAAGGTCTGTATTTCTGGACTGGCTTCCACCTGTGGGAAACAAAAGTTTCTATGAGGTACAAGTAGTGGGAACCCAATCGAAGAGCCTTCGTGTGAGCTCAGAATCTGTATCTGTGGATGGCCTGACTCCGGGAAATCAGTACAAGTTCAGCATTGCTGCATTCGCTGGAGACAGTGAAACACATGGGGACTGGAGTGAGATCTCTACATATACAAGTGAGTTCTGGAAATAGAGATGAATTTTCAGTGGTTCACCAAATTAGGTAAAAAGAGGATTACTGAAAATCCAGATATTATTTACTGGATATGTTAATTTTTCTCTTTTGTCATGAATACAGGGCCTGAAGTGATACAGAATTTGAACACTGCAAACATCACCACAAGGTCTGTATTTCTGTACTGGCTTCCACCTGTGGGAAACAAAAGTTTCTATGAGGTACAAGTAATGGGAACCCCATCGAAGAACCTTCGTGTGAGCTCAGAATCTGTATCTGTGGATGGCCTGACTCCGGGAAATCAGTACAAGTTCAGCATCGCTGCATTCGCTGGAGATGGTGAAACACACGGGGACTGGAGTGAGATCTCTACATATACAAGTGAGTTCTGGAAATAGAGATGAGTTTTCAGTGGTTCACCATATTAGGTGAAAAAAAGGATTACTGAAAAATCCAGATATAAAAGTATTTTCTATTGTCCAATATTTTCTTTCAGAGACTGGTATTGTTAATCTAATTATTTTACGGGATATGTTAATTTTTTTCTTTTCCCATGAATACAGGGCCTGAAGTGATACAGAATTTGAACACTGCAAACATCACCACAAGGTCTATATTTCTGGACTGGCTTCCACCTGTGGGAAACAAAAGTTTCTATGAGGTACGAGTGACGGGAACCCCATCCAAGAGCCTTCGCGTGAGCTCAGAATCTGTATCTGTGGATGGCCTGACTCCGGGAAATCAATACATGTTCAGAATCGCTGTATTTGCTGGAGACAGTGCCACACACGGGGACTGGCGTGTGATCTCTACATATACAAGTGAGTTTCAGTCATGGAGATGAAGTTGTAATGGTTCTCCAGGTAGGTCTCCTGTAGATGCATTGGACTACTATATCTAGTCCGAAGTCTTTGCGTGGCCATGCAGTGGGGAGCACTTACCGCCACCTATTGAGGTGGTGGTAAGGGCTCCTGCAGTAACCCCGCAGGAACCGTGCAGGACACAGTTGACTGCTTGGTTGGTGCCACAAAATGGCGCATGCTAGAGCCAGAACTACCACCGGTGGCCACATTAGGCCAGCAGTAGTTCCACAATGGTGTGCAGTAAGCCTGTATTGGGCTTACCGCTGCTTTGTAAAAGTGTCCCTTAGGTTCTTAGGTAGAATGATGAAATCCAGAACTTCCAGAGGAGTTCCACATGCAGGACCCAAAAAGGCGGGCAGAGCTCCGAAGTCTCAATGCAAGGACAAAAGGATGGTGCAGGAAGGATGGATTTAGATTTATGAGGAACCGTGCAACATTCTGGAGAGGGGGAGCCCGTTGCAAAAAAGGTGGGCTCCAGCCTAATAGGTGTAGGAACCAGGCTGCTGGTACTAATGTTTGAAAAGAACAGAGAGCAGCTTTCAAAGTGGAACTTGGGGGAAAAGACAACTTACGCTTAGGATTGCATGGTCTGGGACATCAGAGGGACATCAGAGTATCCTGATAAACAGGTTGCAAGAACAGTAAAATAATAACCAAAAAAAGAAAAAAAGCTCACGTACCTGAAGGAGCTGAAGCCTCTAAGCAGGTTTTCAAAGAGGGCGCTGACTCTGAGTCAAACAGACTAAAAGTTCTGCACAAAGCAAACTGTGCCCTGGAATCCTTTTAGATAGAAATTCCATGTGGTTGAGGTTTTTTACCATCCGCCTGGCCAGAATATACAGATGATAACATCTTAACAGAAATTAGGGAAGCCAACGAATTTGGCAACGCTATAATAATGGGTGATTTCAATTACCCTAGCACTGACTGGATTAAGGTCGAACCAGGACATGCTACGGAAGTAAAACTCCTAGATGAAATAGATGACCTGCTTCATGGAGCAGCTGGTCCAGGAACCAACAATAGGGGGCGCTATTTTAGATCCAGTCCTTACTGGAGCTTTGCTATGGAAGGTGATGGTGTTGGGGCCACTTGGTAATATGATCAAATGTGATTTAATAACTGGACACAATAATTAGCTCTATGTTATCTAAGCCTCAGTATTTTACTATTACTACTACTTATCACTTCTATAGCGCTACAAGGCCTACGCAGCACTGTGCACCACACACAAAAAGACAGTCCCTGCTCAAAGAGCTCACAATCTAAATAAGACAGGTAGACAGACAGAACAACTAAGAGGTAAGGGAATTAAAGAGGTGGGGATAAAAGGGTACAGGGCAAGTGAGCAGTGGTTAGGAGTCAAAAGCAGAGTTAAAGAGGTGGGCTTTTAGCCTGGATTTGAAAACGGCCAAAGACGGGGCTAGACGTACAAGCTCGGGAAGTCTATTCCAGGCGTGAGGTGCAGCAAGATAAAAGGAACGGAGTCTGGAATTAGCAGTAGAGGAGAAGGGGACAGACAAGAGAGATTTATTCACAGGACGGAGTACCCGAGGGGGGCGTACGGAGAGACAAGAGTGGAGAGGTACTGGGGAGCGGTAGAGTGAATGCACTTGTAGGTCAGTAAGAGAAGTTTGAATTGAATGCGGAAACGGATGGGGAGCAGAGCGGTAGAGTGAATGCACTTGTAGGTCAGTAAGAGAAGTTTGAATTGAATGCGGAAACGGATAGGGAGCCAGTGAAGTGACTTGAGGATTTACCATTTAAGAGAATTATCACCTGGTTCAGAAAATAACAAGGCTTTGCAGAATTCCAGTGAAGATGCAAAATGAATATCATGACACTTGGTCTGAGCTATAAAACATGAGGCTCACTTACACAATTGATGGCATATAGAGGGTAACTTTATAACAGACTGTCCAGGTTGGGAGATCAGGCAGATGCCTAGTTCATAAACGACACTTAAGTGCAAGGTATCTTTCTAAAACTGCCCCACAAAACCTGTCACAACATGGCCAAAACGAAGCCACAGATGTTTACGCCTGTTCAGCAGTGGGTATAAATGTTCTCACGTGAATTAAATGTGAACTCACGCATTTTATAAAGGATCTGTGTAAACTGGAATTTTGTCTACCCTCTGTCCAAAATCTGCCCCTTAACACACTGACACCCGAGTCACGTCACTAAATACACGATTGTCACATAAATACGTTTACACAAGAGTAATTTCATAGACTGGAGTGGAGGAATAGCCCAATGGTTAGTGCAGTGGCCCAAGAACCTGGGGAACTGGGTTCGATTTTCACTGCAGCTCCTTGTGACTCTGGGCAAGTCACTTAACCCTCTATTGCCCAGGTACAAAATAAGTACCTATGCATAATATGTAAACTGCTTCAATTGTAACTACAGAAAGGCAGTATATCGAATCCCTTTCCCTAAAAAGCTGCATTTCGTGCACATTTACACGTAAAAAATAATTTATAAAATTATCCCACAGTGGCTGAATCTTGCTACTGGAGATAAAAGAAGTGGGAAAAGTAAGCCAGGCTTGTCCAAAGAACTGGGACCAAACAAATAATCTCTCTATATAAAAGGCAACCCCAACGTTCTGAAGCCTCCACGGAAGTTGAGGCGCCTGAGATATCCGGTGTGCCCTGGAGTGTCTGCACCGCCCTCGCGTCAAAACGTCTTGACGTCGAGGGCGGAGCTATGACACTCGAGGCCCAAAACCGAAACGCCACAGCGAACTAACAAGGCAAGTAGCTCGGACGGACAGAGGGAGGGGGCCCCTTGCTAGCGCCCGTTTCATTGCCCTCAGAAACGGGCATTTTTTCCTAGTTAATAATAAAATCAACACAGTTTATTAATGTTTCCTAAGAAATGACTCAACACAACGTTGTGTTTTGGCCTGGCGGCCTGCATCAGGAGTCTTATGTCTTAAGGAAAGACTGATGGTCTAATTTAAAATTAGGTTGAAAAACAGAAGGCTTGAAATAGCAACATAAAGTTGGTCTTTAAAAAGACCGTTGTGTCAAACCGTAAGGCACTGGAGTAAGCACTGATGCTATTGCTACTGTACAGATAATCTATAGTCACTGCCCTTGCTCCACTCATCCGCTAAATTTATTCATTCATTCATTCATTCTTGTTTTTTCTTTGCTTTTACTAGAGCTGAAAATGGTGTTTTAAGGCCCTGCCTTTCTTCTGTTTGCAGGACCTGACATTATCAGGAACCTGAAGTTTCTCAATGTCACCGTGAACTCTGTGGATTTGGGCTGGGAAAAGCCAGAGGGCAACAGAAGTTCCTACCGGATCGAAATAGAGGGTGACTCATCTTGGTCTCGTTCAGTGACTTCAGAATCGGCGCATGTCGGCGATTTAGAACCGGGACATCTTTACAGATTTCTGATCTATGCAATTTCCGGAAATGGTTTGGAAGGAGAACGAGTCGTGAACTCTGCGCATACTCGTAAGCACTTTATTAACCCCGAGACTTACTCATGCAACTAACATAACCAGAGTACACAAGAACTGCCCCGTGCCCACATCCGCATCTTACCACTGAAATGCGTTTGTGCGGAGGCACCGTACAGGCTCTGCTCACTGCCCCTGCGCACGTGGCTGAGACATCTTTGATTTTCTGACAGCCGATTGCTCTGGAGAAATGGCTTTTTAAGTGTGGAAATGTCTTTAAAAGTTGCCCTCCGCATTGGTCCAGTAATAAATCCTCTCTTCTGTTTCTTTGCTTTGGTGTTTAATTATAAAGTATCTGAAGGTCTAGCTGCAGATTACTCATTGATTTTCTTTTCACTTTCAGACACTTCAGCTGTGTATCTGTCTCTAAAATACTCCACTTTTAATAACCTCACGAATGGAGAAGAACAGAAACGTTTCATTTTGCAAAAGGTGACGCACTTTTCTAATGACTGACGCTGATGTGGGTATTTTATTCTAAACAACTACCTAATGTCAGGTGCCCTGACTATTACTGGCTCTTCACCACTGCTCTTGCAATTGAGTAGGCCCAAACTAAGGAGTCCTTTTACTAAGCTGCAGTGAAAAGTGGCCTGCGGTGGTCTGGCTGTGTGTTTCTGGCGTGCGCTGGGTCATTTTTTTTACAGCAGCTGGGAGAAAAGGCATTTTTTCAATGGGACAGTAAATAACCATGCGCTGAAATGAACGGTAACGCCAGCCATTGACCTAGTGGTAAGGGCTCACGCCTTACTCGTGCGGCAATCATGTAGCGCACGCCAATGTGGGAGTACTGCCGATTACCTCTGGGAACGCCCCCCACGGTAGAAATGAGAAAACTATGTTCTACTGCAGGAGCCAGTGTGCGCCAACTTCAGAATTACTGCCGGAGGCCCCTGGGTAGAGCCCTACCCGCTGCTTTGTAAAAATTACCCATGTGCAGAGCAATTTTAGAACCTGGGTACTAACATTTATGAACCCATTGCGCATGTAATTGATTAGAATACTCGCATCTGTGCATGTGTATCTGCCAGTCTGCTGCCTAAGCGCTGTTCTGTAAATATGCAGCACTCTTGCATAGCGCTGATTTGCAAGAGGATGCATATAGGGGTAGAGCATAGTCAGGACATAGATGGAGCTTCCACTTACCCATGGAACTAATGGAATACTCTAAATGGGAGGAGGGGCAGGTGGTTGGGAGGCGGGGATAGTGCTGGGCAGACTTATACAGTCTGTGCCAGAGCCGGTGGTGGGAAGCGGGACTGGTGGTTGGGAGGCGGGGATAGTGCTGGACAGACTTGTACGGTCTGTGCCAGAGCCGGTGGTGGGAGGCGGGGCTGGTGGTTGGGAGGCGGGGATAGTGCTGGGCAGACTTATACGGTCTGTGCCCTGAAGAACACAGGTACAAATCAAAGTAGGGTATACACAAAAAGCAGCAAATATGAGTTATCTTGTTGGGCAGACTGGATGGACCGTGCAGGTCTTTTTCTGCTGTCATCTACTATATGTAACCTCTATGGCTGGTATAAATGTAGAAGCAGCGGCTATGGCACCTGGGATGGGGCAGACCCCCCCCCTCCCCCCCCGCCGGCCGGGGATCGCACACCCCTTCCAGGCAAGGAGGTGCGTGGAGCAGACGCGCACTGTCGGCTCTGCCAGTCACCTGCCCCAGAACAGGAAGTTGACATCTGAGGGGTGCAGGGTGGACCACCCCCACCGCCCTGCCCTAGATATGCTAGAGTGTAGATTGTAAGAAAGATCAAGTTTCAGGTTCAAGTTTATTCAGGACTTTCTATCCCGCCCAACAGAGCGAGCTACGTAGGTGGCTTACAATCTTTAAAACAGGAGAAAGAGGAAAAGAGAAGAAGACAGAGAGACAGACCTGTGAATACAATGGGAACTCCAATTTGTATAGGAAATAGGGGGGTAAGGTCCAGGGGCGTAGCCAGACAACAAATTTTGGGTGGGCCTAGGCAAGAAGTGGGTGGGCACCAAGTGTTCTCCCCCCTTCCAACCACCACCAAAAAAAATATTTCAGCTGGCAGGAAAATGCTTCTTTCCACCTTGGCAGTATGCAGCAGGCATGCGCTGAAAACAGAGCCTGTGCAGGTGCCAGTATCGTGGAGAGTAGCGTTTTTGTTACCATCAGGGGGAAGTCTTCAGCTGGCCGAGCTTGAGATCCCCATCAGCTACCGCTAAATGTGTGCTACTGTTGGGTGGGCCTGAGCACTAAATGGGCCCACCCAGGCCCACCCATGACTACGCCACTGGTAAGGTCAGTACATTAGGAAGGGAGAACTGTAATAATAGTAGCAGGAGTAATAATTATAATAAATGTTAGGTGTGCGGATACGGGGTTACACACAATAACATTCTGTTAACCATATGATCGTATGCACCAAAGACTGCAAATATGATAGCATGCTTTAAAGATTGCAAACGTGATAGTGTGCACTAAAGAACTGCTTGTAAGTGGTCAATTATCAGCATCGATTGGCCCGTTGATCAATTAAGTTACACATGCAATTTGACTTTGTGGCCAAAATTGTGTACATAACTCTACTTGCCATATATAGAATTCGCAGGTTAGTGACTGAGGAGCCACACAAAGCTGTGAGGATGAGGCATAAGGAGTGGACAGAGCTGTTGTGGAGGCGTGGCCTAGTGGTTAAAGCAGTGGTCTCAACCTCCAGAGGTGGCTGGTTCAAATCCCACTGCTGCTCCTTGTGATCTTGGGCAAGTCACTTAACCCTCCATTGTCTCAGGTACAAACCTTGATTGTGAGCCCTCCTGGGACAGAGAAATATCCAGAGTACCTGAATGTAACTCACCTTGAGCTACTACTGAAAAAGGTGTGAGAAAAAATCTAAATAAATAAAGATTCTAGAATTCTAAAGAATAACAAGATTTCATGCAGAATCTCAAAGAGCAGCAACATTCCATGTAGAACCCCAAAGAGTAGCAAGATTCTGGAGTGGAGGAGTGGCCTAGTGGTTAGAGCACCGGTCTTGCAATCCAGAGGTGGTTGGTTCAAAATCCCACTGCTGCCCCTTGTGATCTTGGGCAAGTCACTTAACCCTCCATTGTCTCAGGTACAAACTTTGATTGTGAGCCCTCTTGGGACAGAGAAATATCCAGAGTACCTGAATGTAACTCACCTTGAGCCACTACTGAAAAAGGTGTGAGCAAAATCTAAATAAATTGTTCAGCTTTGCATCAAATTTAATGTGGCATTTTTATTCCACTTACTCTTGTTGTGTTCAATACAGAATAGTTTCAAAATGCAAAATAAACAATAAATTGTCAAAATCTAACATAATAATCTAAACTGTATGATAAAGATGTTCATAGAGAGATTTTAATTTCATGGAATATTTTGATTGCATCACATTTCAAGGCTTCATGATTAGTAGCTGTAGATTTGAAGAGCAAATGCATTATTTTCATTCTCTCAATGATTTTGTTTTTCAGCTAAACCAGAGGTTTCCAGACAAAAATTTTACTTTGATGTGGAAAGGAGTAACAGAAGCCTAAGCCGATCTTCATGTGTGTGCCAGAACAAGGAAAGATCAAAAACGTGGCTTGTGGAACTGGACTGCTGGTTAGAGCACCAGGGTTGAAATCCAGCTTCTTCCTTGGGACATAATCACTCTGGGCCCTTTTACTAACATGCATTTAACACAGCAAAAAACAGAGTCCTGCAGGATGCACTCAGGTGGCCTGTAGTAACTTTGAAATCTGTGCACACTCACTGCACGCTAAAATGAAATATTCTATTTTTTAGAGGGGTGTCGGGGGCAGAGAGTGGGCTTTCCTGCACGGATATTGCATGGGCTCTTACTGCCTACAAAGCAGGTGGCGGTAGCTGCTCACATGGTCATTTTAAAATATAGCCACACGCTAACGGCAACATTAGTACATGGCCATTAATGCAAAAAAGTAAATCGGGAGGGTTTATGGCTGCAGTAAAAATGGCCCTAGCCGTAAAGGCTACTTTTTACCACAGTTTAGCATTTTCAAAGTACTTAGACGTACGTGGAGGGGCATAATAGAACGGGGCTCCCAAGGTTTCCTGAGGGCTCATAAAAAAAAAAGGGCCAAGTAAAGTCGTCCACGTGTTCGTCAGGGACGCCCTTCTTTTTTCCATTATTGGCCCCAGTCCCGCCTTCACTATGTTTCCGACACGCCCCCGGGAACTTTGGTCGTCCCCGCGATGGAAAGCAGTTGAGGACACCCAAAATCGGCTTTCAATTATGCCGATTTGGGCGACTCTGGGAGAAGGACGCCCATCTCCCGATTTGTGTCGAAAGATGGGCGCCCTTCTCTTTCGAAAATGAGCCCAATAGTGCCTAAAGTAACCTATCGTACTTTGTGTGACTATGTGCTTTGAAAATGAGTCCCTTCATCTCCCATTTCCTCGTGGACCCACTTACTCTGTAAGCTCTCTGGGGAAGGAGGGATCATGCCTTTGTATAATATGTTGTAGACTTCTCTGTATGAGTCAATAAAGAACAGATGTCAGATTACATGGAATAAATTATCTCTCACTTACACAAATGAACTTGATGCAGAAAATCATGAACAAAATTCACTGAATCACTATAGGGCCACAAATCCCCTTTCAGTTGTTTTTTTTTGTTTACTGTTATAAATTATGCAAAATTCAGCAAATATTTAAGTTTGCAAATGTGTTGTGCATAGTTAACAGTTCCCAACATTTTTATCCCATAATCTATAGCCCCATTTCAGGCTTTTCTGCTTCATTTGAACTGTGGGACAAAATGAGCTTGACTTTTAATAACAAGGCGTTCAGCGAATGTAACACGTGTCACATCAGCCAAGATCTACGTATCAATTCTCTGCTTCAAAGCATTGTCGGAGCCTAAGAAACCCTTCTGAGCTGGAAGCCAAAACCATATCAGCATTGACCTGCTGAAGGAGACTCCTGGAAACACATTAGTATTTCAATCTACACACTGGACCTGGGAGCAAGCTCCACCCACAGTGTTGACATCAGGTGCCCTGGGAATTTTATCACAGTGCCTAGCAGTGCACAGCTGCAGGCTAATGCTGATCATTAGCATACCTTAGTATAAGGAGCCTTTAAGGGCTAGGGCTGCATTTCACTTAAAATTGTTAATCACAATTAATTGCATGATTAAACATTTAAATAATCATTAATCGCATAATTAAAGGAATTGTATTTATTTATTTATTTCCCACTGCAGCTCCTTACGACTCTGGGCAAGTCATGGTACAAAATAAGCACCTGCACATAATACATTAACCACTTTGACTGTAATCACAGAAAGATGGTATATCAAATCCCATCCCCCTTCCCTTCCTTAAAGGACTGATCATCTCCCTCTCTCCCACCCCCATATCCAACATCTCTCCATTTCTCTTCCTTCCTGGATCCATTATCCTTTTCTTTCCTGGGGGCCATTAACTCTCTCTTTCTCTCTCCCTCCCATTGTTCAGCACCTCCCCCTCCCTCCCCTCCACCTCCGTGAGCAGGCACCAAGCTGTTCTCGGGTCTGCTGGAGCTCACTGCCTTGGCCATAGCTTCCATCAGTGGCCCCTCCAGTTCTGCTTACAGGTCTGCAGCTCACTCCCCTCCCCCCCATCCAAGGTCTTCTGTTGGTCCTTGAAAGTGGCAGCATGTCACATATGCTGCCTGTGTCCTGCCCTGGAAGCTTTCCGTCTGGCCTGTCCTGCCTCCTCTGACATATAGTAACATAGTAGATGACGGCAGAAAAAGACCTGCACGGTCCATCCAGTCTGCCCAACAAGATAAACTCATATGTGCTACTTTTTGTGTATACCTTACCTTGATTTGTACCTGTCCTTTTCAGGGCACAGACTGTGTAAGTCTGCCCAGCACTATCCCCGCCTCCCAACCACCAGCCCCGGCACAGACCGTATAAGTCTGCCCAGCACCATCCCCACCTCCTCTGACATTACTTCTTTTTCCTGCATGGGTGGGATGGGTCAGAGGGAAAGCTTTGGACCAGGCTGCAGGCAGCATATGTGCAACGCTGACGCTGGCAAGGATCAACAGAAGACCACCTTTAATGCAGACTGGAGCAGGGGTGGGTGATGTCGGATTGTGCCAAGAACAGGGCTTAGTAGTGGAAGAGAGTAGAAGAGATGTTTGAAGGAGACAGGAGGTGCTGCAATATGATTAATTTTTTAAAATTGCGATTAATGATTAATGCGTTGCCTGCGGAGTTAACTGCGATTAAAATGCAGCCCTGTTAAAGACTGATGTCTCTTGTGGGTCAAGAATGAAACCTACAATAGAGCAGGAAAGACAGATTGTATTTGACTGGCATATGAATTATCTGCTACATTAGTACAGAGAAATGTAATAAAGCAAAAGGGTTTTATGGCTGTTAACTGCTTTATTGATTATTATGTAATTAGACATCCAATAATTTTAATGCAATAATTATAAGCTATAAGTTTAACACTAATAAATCAGAAGTACCTTTTGATACAACATGTCAAAAACTTTGCTCAGATACAAAATATAAGTTCTCAAATTCAAATCTAAAGAAACATATAAAAATATATTCTTCATCTTTAGTAATATTTAGGCAGGAGTGCAATATTTCATGTGCAAAGATCTGGTTCACGGGACCGACACCGACATAGTCATCAGCCGTCTGTGTCATTTTTTGGTGAGATGGTTATTTCAAGTTCATCACAACGTACAGTTTTTCTCTGAAAAAAAATGTTTTATCTTCCAAAAAAAAGGCATTGATTCTTCATTAATGGAGGAGGAGGAGGAGGACTGGCCTGGGACGGACATCACTGCCGCTCTTCCTTGAGCTTCAGCGTGTAAAGATCCGTGCAATGGAAAATAGAATCATCAGTGTGAAAACTCTCAGCCAGGATTACTCTTCTGACTTCCCTGCTCCGGTTTTCAGGGATGGTCTCTTTATTTTGCACTGAAAGACAAAGAAGCGGACCGGACCGTAATGTAACTCCACAAATTGTTCCTACCACACTAATGAACACTTAGGCTGGTATTCCAGAAGGGCAATTGCTTATAGAATTCACACTTATCACACGTCCCATCCTCAAGCTTTTGAGAATTTAACTCTTACCCTCCTGTTTACTATGCCGTGCTAGCGGCTGCCATGTGCCAGGGGCCAGTGGCGTTCCTAGGGGGGATGACACCCGGGGCGGATCGCCGATGCGCCCCGCCCCCCGGGTGCAGCGCGACACCCCCCCCCCCCCCGGCGAAAGGACACCCCCGGCGAAGGCACGCCGCTGGGGGGGGGGGGGTGCCGCACGCCTGTCTGCTTCGTTCATTTCCATGCTCCCTCTGCCCCGGAACAGGAAGTAACTTGTTCCGGTTCCTGTTCCGGGGCAGAGGGAGCACAGAACGAACGTAGCGGACAGGCGCGCGGCACCCTCTCAGCGGCGTGCACCTGGGGCAGATCGCACCCACTGCCCCCCCTTGGTACGCCACTGCCAGGGGCATAGGCAGGCACCTAATTTGGGTGGGCCTGGGCCCAACATGGGTGGGCAGAAGAACTCCACCCTGTCCGACAAGTGATTTGGTCTCTCCCTCTCTTGCCTGCATGCCATATGGTCTCTCAAACATCCCTCCTCCCCCGCATACCTTTTAAGTAGCAGATTTTCACCAGCAGCGAGCAGCAACTAATACAAACTGCTCATGTTGGCCCCACAGCCTTCCCTCCGATGCAACTTCCTGTTTCCGCATAGGTGGGAATACGTCAGAGGAGAGGCTGTGGAGCTGGTGCGAGCAGTATGTATCAGTCGCTGCTTGCTGCAGGCAAAGATCTGCTATTTAAAAGGTACCCAGGAGGGACAGTTGTTGGGAGTTTTTTTGGCTGGTAGGGCTTGGGGACCCCTGACAGACACTTCATAGGTGTGCTGCTACTGGGTGGGCCTGGGCCCACCCAAGCCCACCATTGGCTACGCCACTGCCATGTGCTAATGCCAACACAGGGCCTCATTTACTAACCAGTGGTAAGCCCAACGTGGCTTACTGCGCGCCAATTTGAAGCTACCACCAGCCCAATCGCATGCCATTTCTCATGCTAGGGAAAATCAGGCCCTAGTTTTTAGCACGGCGCTATCCCAGCTGTGCACTACCCGGTTCCCGCTGGGTTACTGCGGGAGCCCTTACCGCTACCTCAGGGGGTGGAAGTAAGTGCTACTCACTGCATGGCTATGTGGTAAGAGCAATCTTACCGCGCGGCCATGTTTTTTGGCAACCTTTTTACTCGCTGTGGTAAAATGGCCCCCGCTGCTAGTGCAGCTTAGTAAAAGGGCCCCTCACTTTGAATGGACTGTGTCGGCATTGCCATGTGGCTTAGGGGCCCTATTACTAAGCCATGGAGGGCTCTACACGCATGCAGCGCGTGCCAAAATGAGACTACTGCCAGGACACCACACCCTCCATAATGCCTGGATTCTTTATTTACTTCCTCCTACGTGTGCCGGTTCCAACCGCTCCCTGCAGGTGTAGCGCATGAGCCTTTACTGCTAGATCAATGGGTGTCCTTAAGGGCTCAGACCGGTTTTGGGCACGCCCTGGTTTCATTTTTACTGCAGGTCCTTTTCCTGTCATGTTAAAAAAACCCACCATTTTCTGTAGATGTGGTAAAAACTGGCCCGGTGTGCGCCCAAAACACGAGCCTACACTAGCGCAGGCCACTTTTTACTGCGGCTTAGTGAAAGGACCCCTTAGTGATTTAAACTTGCAAAGGTATCTGTATAAGTGGCATTTATGAGGTCAACTCCACTGCTGACCACAAGAGCATGTGTAAATGCCAGGCCTCTTGTCTATATGCGCAGGATATAGTGAACTGTTGAGTTCTTTTGGTGGATGTCCCACTCCGTACATTTCTATTTGTCTGTATGAACCAAAGATCTAGTTTTCAATCATTCTAACCATGCACCAACGTTATCGCCTTAACACAGACCCACCTGGATCGATGGATCAACTTTGTCAAGTCGGGGTTGCCAACTCTTCAGAGTGGGCTGACTTACAGATGAAGTGGACCACACGAATGACTCCTTCATCTTAGAAAAGGCTGAAAGCACAAAAGCATCAACACAAGGAGGTCATGTTCCATATGTAAAGCATAATTGCGCATGCATAAAATAGCTCTTTTAAAGTTGCACAAGGGTAGTATACACACATAAAAAGTAGGTAGACAGCGCGCTAGCATGTCCACATGGACATTTCCAGGTGTGCAGTTTGGGTAGAGCAGGAGCTGAGTTGCAACATGCATGTTATTGGGTGTGTCCATGCATAGAACATGTTACGTTTACACTGTATTGGAGCGGGTGTAAATCTATGAGCCAATGGCAATTATGGGAGGAGCTTATTTTCTAACAGGACATAAGACCTTTCTAATCTAGGTGCATTTTATAGACTTCCAGCTGGATAATTTTCAAAGCTATTTCCATGCGTAAACCAGTGTCTTATGTGTGAAAATAACATGTCAAAACAGGTCCCTGAGTTTATGGGGTGGATGTTGAAACTCGATGATGTTGGTCATTTTCCAGGTGGTCAAAGTGTGTATTGTAAATGGACCAGGGAAACTTCCCAAGTTACGTTATGTTATGTTTATACAGTACTTGCATTCCACAAATACCACGAATAGCTCACTGCTCATCACAAAAGATTAGAATTAACCAAAAGAAATATCGATCACGTCAACTAGAAACTCCATAACTAAGAATACCATCAAATTATCTCATCGAATAAGAATGTCTTAAGCGCCTTTCTAAAAATAAAAAAAAACTTGTCAAAATCCAAATCTGAATAGGCAACATGTTCCATACGGAAGCAGCTTGATAATAAAGGGAGGAATCAATGATTCTACGTTTAGTAACTTGCCTGGTAGAAGGAAAACATAGTAGCATTCGATTTTGAGTTCTGCCTACAGATTGCATATGAAGAACCATCCAACTGGTTAGATAGAATGGAGCTTCACCCTACATAATCCTAAATATCAAAGTACAAAGGTTCAACTTTGTTCCAGCATATATTGGAAGCCAACGTAACTGAAGAAATGGCAGAGAGGCAGAGTCATATTTACTGGCTGAATTTATCAGCCGAGCAGCCATATTGTGAACCACCTGTAAACGCTTAACCAGAGTTTTGGAGTAGCCATGGCAATAACCCAGTCTGGATAGTACTAAGGCCTGGATCTGTGATCTAAGGGGCTCTTTTACTAAGGTGCACTAGCATTTTTAACTTGTGCTAAAAACAGCTGGTACTAAATGCTGAGACGCCAAGAGTGGAAGTCTCAGCGTTCAGCGCCAGCTGATTTTTAATTCGAGCTAAAAACAGTGCACCTTAGGAAAAGGCCCCCTAAATTTGCTCACTTCAGAATGTTGACGAATTGCTCTCAATTGTTTATCATTAAAAAAAAGATTTCTTAACAAGTGATTTAACATGGTCAGAAAATGTCAAATAACTACCTACCTCCACCCCTGATATTTTCAAACATAAATCAAAGGTAAAAGTGTTGGAACCAATGGAAAATGGTTGAGACAACTCAGGTGAATCAATGGGACCCAACCATAAGAATTTTAAACAATTACATACAATCCAATTCTCGATCAGATGAACACAGGAAGGTACCTTACTCAACGTGCTTGACCGATCGCCTATCACTGGAAATAACATGGTAATATCGTCCTCATAAAATAAGATGTTTAAATTAAAACAATGCTCTATTTGTAATACGGAAGCTGTTGTTTATTGCATTAAATGTCCTTGTGGATATTACTAAATAGGATACACAAGGTGTAGAATTAAACGCCGTATTGCTGAGCATGTGAGCAATATACGAAATGACAGGAGAGAGGACCCTCTGGTTCAACACTGGCACACAGAGCGTCACTAGGTGGATGATATACATCTTTCTAATTAGATTGTAAGCTCTGTCGTGCAGGGACTGTCTCTTCACGTTCAAGTGTACAGCGCTGCGTACGTCTAGTGACGCTATAGAAATGATAAGTAGTAGTAGTAAACTGCCAAGAGGGGGGAATGTTTCGCAGTGGTTGCTAAGGACTGATTTTTATGCGGAAGACAGTTGCCCTGGCTGGATTGAACATGGAAGTTGATTGGGCAGGACTATGAAAGGTCCGGGACATGACGTCAGTTCACTATTGCTGCTTCCGTTTTTAAAAACGGCGGTGACTGGTGGTGTCATTTGTTGGTTGATATAGAGAGTGGGAGTTTTCCACACCAGTGAGTCATGGTATTTTTTCGTACAATATATATTTTGTGACAAGGATTTTCATTTTGTTTGTTTTTTGTAGTGTATATATATTTTTATATCCCCCTGAGGAAGCCCAACTGGGGTAAAACACAGATCTGTGTGGGGTGTTTGGCATACTGTTTTCCACATCTAGAGGAGAACTTTATGGGCACACGCTTTTGGTCTTTGCACATTCATTATATATATTTTGGAATATATTATTAAATAAATTAAGTTTATTTTTTATTATTTTTTGATATAGTTGCATGTTGAATAAAGCTTTTCTGTATAATTTATATTCTATAGTTTACCGGGTCTAGTTTCAGGTAGAACTCTTTTATTGATTATAATTTAAGTAGCTAAACTCATAATTTATATAGCATGTGGATGTGTAATGCCACTCGGTGCATACTTTTACCTGTGATGAGCACAGATGTTCCTGGGGGATAGAACTGGGGCAGGGTTTCAACTTATGTAAATACTTGTGGTTTTCTGAAAGCATAAATGTTCCTCAAACTTTTGTGCATGGTAAAGAGCAAGTGTAATTTTCCGTGTAGTAATATTTACACGAAAAGGCTGTGTGAAATTTCCTTTGACATCTGATATAAGTTATGCACAAACTGGTTACACAAAATGAGAAAGGATGATCTTGGAATAATGATTCATAGTTTCCTATGAAAGGCAGAAAAGTCAACTTACGCCTAAATGGATTGGCCTTCCAAAGAAAATCCGTCTTTAACAAACTGCAAGAAAGGACATGAGTAAGACACAGAACAGATTCTCCATAGATTTGCTTCAGATGACCTTTTTCACGCTAACATTCCTTTCTCCTCTTCAGTGTCACAGTATCTCCTGTTCTGATTCATGATGGCTTGTAACCAGTCTGTCTGACTAAATCTTTGGTCTAGAAATCTCCTGCTACTAAATCCCAAATCAAGCATCAAAATCTCTTTCTTCTCACCTAAGAACACCAGATGTAATTCCCTCATCTCCAAGTCTCCTGCTCATCATACTGTACGTTGCACTGAGCTTCAAAGGAAATGTTTGGATACTGCCATATATAGGTTTGGATTTGGGATTAATTACTCACCTTTCTTGACCTGAGTTCAAGGAAAATTGAATAAAGATACACAAGTTATTCATCTGTCCAAGTAGACCTTATACTCTAGGTTGTACCTGAGGTGACCTAGGGTTAAGTGTCTTGCCCAAGGTCACAAGGAGAGTCGGTAACTGATCCCTGGCTTCTCTGGTTCGCAGTCTGCTGCTCTAACCACTAGACCTCTCCTCCACAGCGGTAAAAGTGCCACAAACAACATGGCAGACCAGATTCTGTGCTCTTAAGAAACGTTTGTGTGTCCAGGGAATGCGAGGTCACTTTTGGCTGTACTAGGACAGAGATGTTCCAAATATATTTCTTTATTTGATTTGATAACACACCTTAATTAGAAAGAAGCAGAGAGATTGTGGATGCTTGTCAAAGTGCTTTGCTCAGACAAATGGTGAAGGAACCCACGAGGGAAGGGGCAACTTTGGATGTAGTGCTCACAAATGGAGGAAGTGTTTCCAATGTCCTTGTAGGTGCTCACTTAGGCAATACTGATCATCACACAATATGGTTTGATGTAAGGGGAAAGGGAAATGGGACTTGATATACTGCCTTTCTGAGGTTTTTTCAACTACATTCAAAGCGGTTTACATATATTCAGGTACTTATTTTGTACCTGGGGCAATGAAGGGTTAAGTGACTTACACAGAGTCACAAGGAGCTCCAGTGGGAATCGAACCCAGTTCCCCAGGATCAAAGTCCACTGCACTAACCACTAGGCTACTCCTCCACTCATTCCACCAATAAGAGCCAACCTCATCAGTGATGTCACAATGGCTTGATTGCCCAATACTTCTAATACTGTGATGTCATAATGGAAAGGGGGAAAGGGAAATGGGACTTGATATACTGCCTTTGTGAGGTTTTTCAACTACATTCAAAGCGGTTTACATATATTCAGGTACTTATTTTGTACCAGGGGCAATGGAGGGTTAAGTGACTTGGTAACTTCAAAATTAAAATTACCCTTTTTCCTAAATATGAATTGTGAATTATGGTTTTATATAACATTTTTAGTCCTATAATGATCAATAATTAGCATTATACCATATATATATATATAGAACGATTAGGACCTTTAGAAATTTAGAAGCTCTGATAATTTTATTGTATTTCAGCACATGTAATAAGTTTTAAAAGATATAATTTTTAGTAACAGTATGAGATTCATCGATAAATATAAATTTAAAGATGAGTTATTTGAACTTTTTGACTAGTTTATTTAAAATATGCATTCTGTCTGTTTGTTTTCCATTGTTTTTATATTGTCTTCGGCTAGTTTCCTTCTTAAAATTGTACTGAAAGAAAGCACTGGACCAATGATTGTAGTTCATTTGTTTTTTGTCTTTTATTGTATATTGATTAATCTTTGTTTATAGTTTAAGATGTTTAAAATCGATATGTTTTAAATTAAATTTAATTTGTTTTATTTAGACTCCTGACGCAGGCCAGTTGGGCCGAAACACAGCTGTGTCGAGTCATATCACCTTAATAAATTTATTTAGTTTTTTTCATTTTGCTTGTGTCGTCTCTTTTTTTGATTTTTATATTTTTTTCATAATTTTGTTTTTTATAGTTTTTTCTTCCTTTTGTATTTTTCACTTTTTATTATTTTCTTTTTTTTCCACTGTTCTTTTGTTTACCTTTTGTTTTTATCTTTTGTTCTTTCTCTTTTCCTTTTTTCTGTTTTTTGCGTCATCTTCGCTGTTTTTGACTAGGGTTAAGTGACTTGTCCAGAGTCACAAGGAGCTGCAGTGGGAATTGAACCCAGTTCCCCAGGAGCAAAGTCCACTGCACTAACCACTACGCTACTCCTCCACTCCACTCCACATAAGAGCAAAAGCGGAGTGCAGATGCACAAAACTCAAAGTACTAGATTTCAGACATGCTGGTTTTGGTAAAATGGGGGAATGCCTGAAGAAGGAGCTGACGGCAGGTGTAAGCAATGGAGAAGTGGAAGCAGAGTGGTCCAAGCTAGGGGCGTAAGCTGCTATAAATATTGCAATAGATCTTTATATAAGGAAAATAAACAAAAACAAGAGAAACAGGAAGCCTATATGGCTCTCCAAACAAGTGGCCGAAAAAATAAGGGCAAAAGTGGCTGCGTTCAAGAAATAGCGCAACGTCATAGAAAAGGTTACCAGATTAAACTGAAAGACGCAAAGAGGGAAATACGGCTAGTGAAAGCACAGGCGGAAGAAAAAAATGGATAAAGATGTAAAGAAAAGTGACAAGATCTTGTTCAGATATATTGGGGAAAGGAGAAAAGCTAAGAATGTACATAATAAGTACATAAGTATTGCCATACTGGGAAAGATCAAAGATCCATCAAACCCAGTATCCTGTTTCCAATCCAGGTCACAAATACCTGGCAGAAAAACAAAGAATAGCAACATTCCATGTAGAACCCCAATGAGAAGCAAGATTCTAGAATTCTAAAGAATAACAAGATTCCATGCAGAACCCCAAAGAGTAGCAAGATTCCATTCAGAATCCCAAGCACATAAGTACATACGTGTTGCCATACTGGGAAAGACCAAAGATCCATCAAGCCCAGCATCCTGTTTCCAACAGTGGCCAATCCAGGTCACAAATCCCCAGCAAGATCCCAATGAAATTCTAAGACTGAAAGATGCTGAAAATAACTTATGTGGAAAGTGATGAGGATCAAGCGAACGTGCTAAACAAAATACTTGTCTTCGGCTTTCACAGAAGAAAATCCTGGAGAAGGACTGAGGGATATCAAACACTGGGGGACTAAGGAGGCAAATCTGCTAATCCTTCCAGTGGAGCGCTGTTCAATTGGGAGTACTTTCCTGAAACCAAGACATCCCGGGGAGCAGGTGGAAATCCTGGTGTTGATCTACTTGAACATAGACACGAATTCGCCCTCCCAAACAGGAAAAATACATTTTTAGGTCCTCCCTACTGCTCCTAAAACACACACACAGACCACGTCTCCTCCGTGTCTGCTTTTTCCCATCTTTCTAAAATTGGGATTTAGACATGTCTGCAATATAAACATCTAAATGCCGGTTGATGCATGTCTACAATGCAAATAGCACCTCTGAGATAAGCATCATGACCTTGTTACTAGAAGCTCTTTGAAGCTGGCACCAGTGACAGTGAAAAATGAAGCCTTTAGCAAAACGTATGCTCAGGGTGTCAGTCAGTCAAGACATAGGTCTCATCCATGGCATTTTCCAAAATTTCTTTTTTGAAACTTGTCATACTCCTTTTCATGTAGTTGACATTCTCTTTTGATGAAGAAGTTATTAGTGGCTGGGGAAAGAGTTCTCATAGCCAACTGGAATAAAATGGTAGCCACTTAAGAATGGAGGAGTAGCCAAGTGGTCTGAGCACAGGGCTGACATCTGGAGGTGGCTGGTTCAAATCCCACTTCTGCTCCTTGTGATCTTGGGCAAATCACTTAACTCTTCATTGTCTCAGGTACAAACTTAACCCCCCCCCTCCCTGTTTACTAAGCCACGTGGCAATGGCTGTGTCAGCATCAGTGGCGTTCCTGGGCTGGCTGACACCCAGGGCGGATCGCTGATGCGCCCCCCCCTGCAAAATTACACCCCCCCCCCGGGTGCATTTTTACCTGCTGGGGGGGTGCCGCGCGCCTGTCGGCTCCGAGTCCACTCATTCCCTGCTGCTCCCTCTGCCCCGGAACAGAAAGTAACCTGTTCCGCACAGAGGGAGCAGCAGGGAGGGAACGAGCGGACTCGGTCAACAGGCGCGCGGCATGCACCCGGGGCGGACCGCCCCCACCACCCCCCCCTTGGTACGCCACTGGTCGGCATTGTTGTGTGACAGCCGCTAGCACAGCTTAGTAAACAGGGGGGGGGGGGGGTTAGCTTGTAAACTCAACAGGGAAATATTTACTATACCTGAATACAACTTGCCTTAAGCTACTGGAAAAAAAAGGTGATCTAAATCCAAATAAATAAAAGAGCTGAGATTAGTGCCCAGACGGACAGTTTCCTCTTATCTGCTCATTTGAGGGGTACCACAAAGCAGATGTGTAAATTACAAGACCCTAAATTAAGATGCTCTGACAGTCTCTCCTTATCTTTGGCTGACCTGAGCATTGACTTTCTGTACAACACTCCAGGCGAGGAAAAAGGTGAGGGGGTCTCTTTCTACTTTCCTTTCTTTTACATGCCATGCGAATGTTATTGCTTGCATGCATATTGCGAGGAGGGGGGGGGGGAGCAGTTTTCATGCTGCTCACATCATTGCAAAGTCTATGAAAAAGTACCCACGGATCCCTGGAGCTTCTTTACCTGCAAAACAGCGTCTGTATTATGACCTGCCTCTGTTAAATGCAATAAGTGAAAATCATAGAATAACACATGTCCTTTCAGCCATAATTATGAGATTAATAACTCCTTTCTACGTGTAACAAAATATATCAGTTCTTTTAACAGCTTTCACTTTCTAATTTGATAAAATGTACCTTTTTTGTGTCTACTGAATATTGAAGATAATGTAAATCTTAAAAAACAAAAAATCACCAAAACCTCATCCTACCTTTCAGCGTCCCCTGGTGGTTTACTTTTCCTCCTGCAACAGTAAACAGTGAGGATGATGACGAGCCCCAGTAAGAAGAGGAAGGCCAGCGATCCAAACAGAATCCCAAAGAAAGCCCCAAGGTTCATGGAGAGGTCCTGGCAGCGATCGCCAAAGGGTATATAAATGGAGAAAGGCACACAGCTATAAAAAGGAAAAATCAACAGCATGTTGGACACTGTAGCAGTATTCGATATCGAAAAATCACTCGTTTTGGATGCACCTATAAAAACGTATGGAAGAGATGAATTTATAAACCTCACAATACCACACTGGATGTAACCGTCTCATGGCCCGCAGCAGTCCTGGGACCTTCACCTACCACCACGGTCAAAAGCCCAAATTATAGCAGATCCCTGTGATTATTACAGCAAAAACCAGAGAGACGATCCCCCTCCCAGAGAGGAAGCACTGCCGCTCCTGGGACAGGTCTGGCCAAGCAACCCAGCCAGTTCCGTTACTTCCCGATTTCTCAGAAGAAGTAACAACACAACCTTAGTAAAGCCTCCTGTGAAAGCAGAAAGGAAGGGCAGTGCTAGACGAATCACAAGTAAAATTAATAAAAAAAACAACGACCTAATTCAATCTAATACGGTCACTTTTATTCTGCTTAACCTAGAAGCTCAAGGAGCATCACAAAAGAACAGACGAACTGGGCCAAAATCTCATTAATTACAGTATCACGAAAATCAAACAAAATAAAACATGGATAAGATGATACCTTTTTTATTGGACATAACTTAATACATTTCTTGATTAGCTTTCGAAGGTTGCCCTTCTTCCTCAGATCGGAAATAAGCAATAGCTGACAGTGTATATAAGTGAAAACATTCAAGCATTACTATGACAGTCTGACAGGGTGGGAGGATGGGGGTGGGTAGGAGGTATGCATGGGGACATCAAAGCATATCATTGATATTCTAACAGGATGGGTGTGGATAGGTGAGGGGTGGGGTGATCAACACCCTGTCAGACTGTCATAGTAATGCTTGAATGTTTTCACTTATATACACTGTCAGCTACCATATTTGCTTATTTCTGATCTGAGGAAGAAGGGCAACCTTCGAAAGCTAATCAAGAAATGTATTAAGTTATGTCCAATAAAAAAGGTATCATCTTATTTTCTTTTCCATGTTTTATTTTGTTTGATTTCTATTGATAACCTTAAGAGTGGACTAACACGGCTACCACACTCCTCTACTTAAGTATCACGAAAAGAAAGTCAGCTGGCTAAATCAACATTTCAAATGTCGCCTAACTACTTAACAAATAGCAGCGAAATAGATAAGATTTCAGAAGCCTCCTAAATGTGACATGACATTTAGTTGTTCTTATACTACGAGGACCACTACCTATGACAGATCTCTTTCTGGTAGATAGTTTCTGACGTACGGAGTTGGAAGGTATAGTTAGTCTAATGTCCTGTGATGAGCCTAGAGGTCTGACAGCTGAATAAAGTGGAACTAAATCACAAAGGTAAGGAGGGGCTGAGCCATTCAGTATTTCAAAAATAAACATCAATAGCTTAAACAGATGCATAGCCAGACCTTGATTGGGGGGGGGGGGGGGCCTGAGCCCAAAGTGGGGGGGGGGGGGGGGGCACATTTTGCCCCGAGTCCCCCTGCTCCCTGCCGCAATCCCACATAGCTGGTCTGGTGGGGGTCCCCAATCCTAACCAGCAGAAGCCATCCTGTGGCGATATTCACCACCGCGCTGCCTTCCCTGCTTTCCCACCCTGGCACACATGCTCAGTTTTAGTGAAATTGAGCAGGCGTAAAGCTCACGCGTGTTCAATTTCATTTAAAACCGAGGATGTGCGCGAGGGAGGGGGAAGCAGGGCAGGCAGCATGGTGGAAAATATAGCCACAGGAAAACTAAACCAGCACTCTTTGGGGGCCCAGGCCCCCCGTGGCTACACCACTGGCTTAAATTGTATTCTGGCTCTGACTGGAAGTCAGTGCAATCTTATCAAAAGCAGGGTGGTATTTTCCCCTCCCCCCAAAAATCAGTTTGGTTGCTGCGTTCTGTATAATCTGCAATTGCGCAGCTGTGAAAATCAGGTAAACCTAGCAAAACAATGTTAAAGTAGTCTAATTGACTCATAATTCTTCACTATTTGTAATTGAAAGAGATCTAAAAATGGTTTAAATTTGAAGTAAAAGCTTACATTTAGCAAAAGTTTAACATGTTTTTCCAAGCACCTCCCTTCAGTCCGTTCAGAACTCTGCTGCACGTCTTATCTTCCGCCTTGACCGATATATCACCCCTCTCCTCAAGTCATTTCATTGGCTTCCGATCAGGTACCGCATTCAATTCAAGCTTCTGCTACTAACCTACAAATGTACTCGATCTGCAGCCCCTCCTTACCTCTCAACCCTCATCTCCCCTTACGTTCCTACCCGTAACCTCCGCTCTCAAGACAAATCCCTCCTTTCAGTACCCTTCTCCACCACCGCCAACTCCAGGCTCCGCCCTTTCTGCCTCGCCTCACCCCATGCGTGGAACAAACTCCCCGAGCCCATACGCCAGGCCCCCTCCCTGCCCATCTTCAAATCTCTGCTTAAAGCCCACCTCTTCAATGTCGCCTTCGGCACCTAACCTCTACCCAGGAAATCTAGACTGCCCAACTTGACATTTCGTTCTTTAGATTGTAAGCTCATTTGAGCAGGGACCGTCCTTCTTTGCTTATTTTGTACAGCGCTGCGTAACCCTAGTAGCGCTCTAGAAATGTTAAGTAGTAGTAGTAGTATGTTTTTCCAAGCACAGCATAGAATCAAATGTCACTCCTAAAATTTGTTCCAGGTGACCTGTACAGTTCGATGTTTTAAAAAGCCAGCAAACCACTTCAGTCCATCGTCTGAGATACCAAGTTGTATTAATCTTTCAAGAAGAATTTCATGGTTAAGCAAATCAAAAGCTGCTGATAAAGTCTGATCAAGGTCGATACAATCTTATCCAAATTCTTCCTTAAGTTCACTGTTTCCATATTGTAGTCAGAGCGGAATTCTAATTGCATAGCGTCTAGTAATTGGTGTTGAAAGAGTTAATCTTGTAAATTCATTCCTACCACTGCCTGAACCATTTTAGCCACAAAAGGTACATTGACCACCGGTCTATAATTGGAGCAGAGAGCAGGATCCACATTGGAGCCTTTCAATAATGGTGTTAATATGATATGGCCGACGTACACGGAAGAACAAAGGTCCCGCAGACTTGAAACGCACAGAAAACAGTGAAGGTGATTCAAAAAAATACGTTGACAATGCTCAAAAGGTCTAAAAGTTGTTTTTGGAGAATAAGGGGTCCTTTTGCAAAGGCAAGCTGAAAAAATGGGCTGCGGTAGTGTAGGTGCGTGTTATGGACACGCGCAGATCCATTTTTCAGCGCACCTGTAAAAAAGGCCTTTTTAAAATTTTTACTGAAAATGGATGTCCAGCAAAAAAAAAAATTGGCGCATGTCCATTTTGGGTGGGAGGTCTTAGCATCAGCCATTGACTTAGCGGTAAGGTCTCTCGCATTAACCATGCGGTAAATCGCCTACGTGCATCAAGTTGGGGTTACTGCCCAATTTCAGCCATGGACGCCTAGCGGATGCACGTCAAAAATGAAATTACCGCATGGGCCACGTGGTAGCTGGGCGGTAACTCTGAATTGACGTGTGTTGGGTATGCGCAAGCGCGTATGCGGTTTAGTAAAAGGGCCCCTAAATGTTTAGACCTTTTGAGCATCGTCAACGTATTTTTTTGTCACCTTCGCTGTTTTCTCTGTGTTAACATGATATGACCTATTTAATTTTGCATATTACCTTCAGACAATAGTTGATCGATTAAGTAGGTAATTTTAGGGAGAAAATATAATGGAAGTTTCCTCTAATTTTAGCTGGACAAAGTAGTTAGGGAGTGAGATGATACTAGCTGTAAGTTTTATGGAAAGAAAATAAAATAAACATTTCAAGTTGAAAAAGAAATGTGAGCTTTCAGGACTTCTAAAGGTCTCTTCCAATGAGAAACTCAGAGCATGTATATCTGGATAAATCTTATATTATCTACTAAAAGGACTCGGAGCTGACAAGAGTCCAATTTTAAAAGAAGGGTCGGTTTACTAGAAGTCAAGGCATTTGTCAGTATCGCTTCCGATATATTTTCTGAACCATTACCCCAGTCATTATCCTAGAAATTTGAATTTACATTACCTGCAGACTGGTCCGGTCTTGGTGTGACTGCAAACGCCACCATTCTGACAGTACTTTGTGCAAAGGGATTCGCACATGAAACTGGCAATGTTCAGTTCATATCCACTGTATCCGATGCTGTCGCACGTGAAATAGTCCTTCAGCTTGTTCACAGGCACTGCAAAAAAAGAAAGCTGTTTTGCTCTTTTTCCATGCAAAGAGTCGTACACTATCTCCTTATTTCACTAACCTTAGTCCCTAAATGTAAGCGCCATTTATGGACTATGATTCTAGAATATGAGCAATTAAATGTGTAAATGGAACACTCAATGGTCTTCTATAACGTCAGCAAGTAAGTCGAACACCCCCAGATTCTGTAAATGGCAGCCGAATTTGAGATCCTACGTAAGTACATAAGTATTGCCATCCTGGGACAAACTGAAGGTCCATCAAGCCCAGCATCCTGTTTCCAACAGTGGCCAATCCAGGTCACAAATACCTGGCAAGATCCCCAAAAAAGTACAAAACATTTTATGTTGCTTATCCCAGAAATAATGGATTTTCACCAAGTCTATTCAATAACGGTCTATGGACTTTTCCTTTAGAAAGCCATGCAAACCTTTTTTAAACTCCGCTAAGCTATCCGCCTTTATCCTTTTTAGATAACAAGCCATTAACAATCAATACGCGATTATTGATGTTAATTGACACTAATTTGGATTTGTACAAGGATCTGTGTGTGATTGTATAACGCTGTGTGCCTAAATCTTCTCACGTGCAACCGAAAAGACAGCATGCCCTGATATTTCTTTTAAAATGGTCGCTACATCGGCACTTAGGTGGCCATCCGGCAACATTCAGTGTCAGATAAGCCGGCTATCCGGCACTGAATATCGCCGATTAGAGGTTTAAAGATAGCCAGTTATATCGCGCGAAAATAACCTGCTATCTGCCGATTTTTAAAGGCAGACCAGCTAAGTTTGGTGGGCATATATGGTCGCCACAACAGGTAGAATAAATTTGGCCGGTCTGACTTTAATTGGCCAGCGCTGAATATCAGCTTGGCCAGTTAAAGTCGGACCGGCCAAAATTAAACCGGATATTCAATGCTGGTCAATGGAAACAGCCCAGGATTGAATATTTGGGTTTAGCAAGGACCATAGCCTGTGGTCTAACTATTGAGCAGTTACTTCCTGTGTGTATAGATGCTGCCCATAGCTCTGAAGGAAACGATGACACTGAACTGTTCTGCTGGTTGGCATTTGATGAGTTTTTATTGCTATTTATTTAGATTTTGCTCACACCTTTTTCAGTAGTAGCTCAAGGTGAGTTACATTCAGGTACTCTGGATATTTCTCTGTCCCAGGAGGGCTCACAATCTAAGTTTGTACCTGAGGCAATGGAGGGTTAAGTGACTTGCCCAAGATCACAAGGAGCCAGCAGTGGGATTTGAACCGACCGGTGCTCTAACCACTAGGCCACTCCTCAATCTTGCTATTCTTTGGGGTTCTACATGGAATGTTGCTACTCTTTGAGATTCTGCATGGAATCTTGTCACTCTTTAAGATTCCAGAATCTTATTTATTTAGATTTTGCAGTAGTAGCTCAAGGTGAGTTACATTCAGGTACTCTGGATGTTTCTCTGTCCCAGGAGGGCTCACAATTTAAGTTTGTACCTGAGGCAATGGGGGGGGGGGGGGGGGGGTTAAGTGACTTGCCCAAGGTCACAGGGAGCAGCAGTGGGATTTGAACCGGCCACCTCTGGATTGCAAGACCGGTGCTCTAACCACTAGGCCACTCCTCCACCCCAAAGAATCTTGTTACTCTTTGGGGTTCTACATGAAATGTTGCTACTCTTTGAAATTGTGCATGGAATCTTGTTATTCTTTAGAATTCTAGAATCTTTATTTATTTAGATTTTGCTGACACCTTTTTCAGTAGTAGCTCAAAGTGAGTTGCATTCATTCAGGTACACTGGATATTTCTCTGTCCCATGAGGGCTCACAATCTAAGTTTGTACCTCAGGCAATGGAGGGTTAAGTGACTTGCCCAAGATCACAAGGAGCAGCAGTGGGTTTTGAACTGGCCACCTCTGGATTGCAAGACCGGTGCTCTATCCACTAGGCCACTAGGCCACTCCTCCACTCCCACATCAGCCTGAAATAGACTCAAGTTCAATGTGGTTTACAAACAAGGAATACTATGCTGTTTGCGCCGCTTATACGTTATGGTTTGTGAGTAGCATAAAACAGAGAAAGAGGATGAACTTACACGTGATGACGTCTTCTGTACGTGAGAGGTTAAGTTTCACAGTTGTCCTTGATTTTCGAGATATTTCAGCTTTGAAAGCATTTTCAACAGCCGTACGTAACTTCTCATTTAGGAAGGTAATCACAGTAATGTTGCCACTGTAGTTAAATTCAGATATCAGGTTTCCCTCGGTGGCATTGCTGATATTACAGAGGAGGAGGAAAACAGGGGAAATTATTCAGGAAAAAGAATGCATTTCACGTACCCAGTTAAAAAGAAAATAAACTTATTGTTATTGAGGCCTGAAAGGAGGAAGAAAGTCCTAACAAGCCATTGAGATCAAAGCCTCTGGAAAATGACCAGGCTGAGAGGCTAAGTTTAGCTGCCCAAATGCTAGGTGGACCCAGGGGTGACCTTAGGTTAGGGAAATAAAGCCAGACAGTCAGATTTACTGTAGATGCTTCAATATCCAGCTTGAATCTGATAGGCCACCCTCCCTCCCTTCATCCCAAGTGTCATTTTTGAAAATGTTATAATTGCTTTGTATCGCTCCATGGTGCGACCGCACCTCGAATACTGTGTGCAATTCTGGTCACCACATCTAAAAAAAAGATATAGCGGAATTAGGAAAGGTATAGAGAAGGATGACAAAAAAGAGGATCGGACAACTTCACTAGGAGGAAAGGCTAAAGTGACTCTTCAGCTGAGGGGAGACATGATAGAGTGGAGTGGAACAGGTAGACACGAGTCGCTTATTTACTCTTTCCAAAAATACTAGGTCAAGGGGGCACACAATGAAGCTACTAAGTAGTAAATTTAAAACAAACCGGAGAAAATATTTCTTCACTCAACGTGTAATTAAACTCTGGAATTTGTTGCTAGAGAATATGGTAAAAGCAGTTTAGCTTAGCAGGGTTTAAAAATGTTTGGACAACGGCTTATGGGCTTTTCTTTTAGGAAATTATCAAGGTGGACTTCTATGTAGGATAAGCAGCATAACATCTGTTTCATTGTTCTGGGATCTTGCCAAGTACTTGTGAAACAGGATACCGGGCTTGATGGGCCTTTGGTCTGTCCCAGTATGGTAACGCTTAGGTTCTTCTTCAGAGCCGGTAGTGGGAGGCGGGGCTAGAGGTTAGGAGGCGGGGATAGTGTGGGGCAGACTTATACAGTCTGTGCCAGAGCCAGTGGTGGGAGGCGGGACTGGAGGTTGGGAGGCAGGGATAGCGCTGGGCAGACTTATACGGTCTGTGCCAGAGCCAGTGGTGGGAGGCGGGGATAGTGCTGGGCAGACTTATACGGTCTGTGCCAGAGCAGGTGGTGGGAGGCAGGGATAGTGCTGGGCAGACTTATACGGTCTGTGCCAGAGCCGGTGGTAGGAGGCGGGGCTGGTGGTTGGGAGGCGGGGATAGTGCTGGGCAGACTTATACGGTCTGTGCCAGAGCTGGTGGTTGGGAGGCGGGGCAGGTGGTTGGGAGGCGGGGCTAGTGCTGGGCAGACTTATACGGTCTGTGCCCTGAAAAGGACAGGTACAAATCAAAGTAGGGTATACAAAAAAAGTAGCACACATGAGTTGTCTTGTTGGGCAGACTGGATGGACCGTGCAGGTCTTTTTCTTCCGTCATCTACTATGTTACTATGTTCTGTTCTGCTGTTCCTCCTTCCCACCCTATGGTAAGTTATTTTTTTAAAGAGTTACCACTACTATCCTCTGACTAAACTGCTATCCTCCCACTGTCACCACTCGTCCCCAATCCTGCTGCTGTCAAAAACATTTTTTTCAAATTTCTTTGTGGCTACCTCTTTCCCTCCAGGTCTTCTGACTGTAAATAAAGAAAAGATTTGCAAGAGATCCTCTCATGCCTTCCTTGCTATCCAAAACATGATAGAGTAGGGGCTTGGAATTCCCCCCCCCCCCCCCCATGTCCAAAAAAGAGGGATAGGGGATCCCACAGCATTAGCATCACTAAAAACTCTGAAAGCAGCATATATGAATGTTCCAGGAAGAAAAGGGAAGGGGAGTATGTTCAAACCAAAGGCTCTGACTGACAAAGTCAAAATCTGGGTAGCATGTGTGTATTCAGTGTGCTCTGCCCCATGTGGGGTAAGGAAGGCTGTGGTCGGCATTGTGCAGTTGAGAAATGAGTTTGTGTTGAGTAGGGAAAGCGCTGCTGTACACTGCCTTGGGTGAATCTCTTCATAATGGCGGTTAATAAATCCCAATAAATAAATAAATTATTGTCATTGTGTTGTTGAGGAGTGTATTTCTGTTAACTGACATTTTGGGGGGTAGAGAAGTCTGCAATCCTGTTAGGAAATCAGAAGCGGCTTGTTTGTGGTCTGCTGCACCAGCTCCTTCTGTGTACCCGAGTACTTACAGAGTAATGTTGCTGTTGGCCTGAAAAGCCTTCATCGGCAGACTCTCCATGATCAAAGCGACCTGAAACAAAGGAGAATCGGGTTTTACACTGGAGTAACGGGACGCAGTAAAGCAGGCAAACTGCTCTGAAGATGCCGGGTTAAAATACACAATGGAAGTTTTTGGCTTTATGGTTGTCACCTATAGGGTAATTCTATAAAGGGGCCCCTAGAGGGCGCCTTATTGGAGTCTATTCCATACTGGAAACTAGGGGGTCCTTTTACGAAGGTGCGCTGAAAAGTGCCTTGCGGTAGTGTAGGCGCGTGTTATGGGCGCGTGCAGAATTGTTTTTCAGCGCACCTGTAAAAAAGGCCTCTTCCTTCCCCCCCCCCAAATAGACGTGTGGCAAAATCAAAATTGCCACACATCTCTGATCTTACCGCCAGCCATAGACTTAGTGGTAAAGAATTTCGGCAGTAAGAACCTACGCGCATCAGATGCCACTTGGCGTGCGTCCAAAAATAAAAATTATTTTTCAGATGCACATAGCAGACGCACGCCAAAAATGAAGTTACTGCAAGAGCCATGCGGTAGTCGGCCGGTAAGTCCATTTTGTCATACGTTGGGCTTAGTAAAAGCGGCCCCAGGTTCCTGCTTTCCTTCCTAGAATACCAGTCTAACTGGGTATAATTGCAAAAGAATGTTTCCACCAGCCACAGAGCTGATATACATCTTGCATCAGGATTCCGGGGATAAGATATCTGTCCTGCCTATGGATACATCCGACTGTAGACTCCACATGACTGATGATACGCGTGTAGTCACAGAATCACATGGCCAGATCTCAGGCATTCATGTGCACACGTATAAGCTGGCAGCCATGCAAATATTATGTTAATACCTTCTTTATAGATTTACCCTCTTCATGCCAGAGATTGATACCTACTGGAATTTTTTTTTTACATTTGTACCCCGCGCTTTCCCACTCATGGCAGGCTCAATGCGGCTTACATGGGGCAATGGAGGGTTAAGTGACTTGCCCAGAGTCACAAGGAGCTGCCTGTGCCTGAAGTGGGAATCAAACTCAGTTCCTCAGTTCCCCAGGACCAAAGTCCACCACCCTAACCACTAGGCCACTCCTCCACTGTTACTACTATTTGAGATTCTACATGGAATGTTGCTATTCCACTAGAAGTCGGCCCTTGCAGATCACCAATGTGGCCACGCAGGCTTCTGCTTCTGTGAGTCTGACGTCCTGCACGTACGTGCAGGACGTCAGACTCACAGAAACAGAAGCCTGCGCAGCCTTCTACATGGAATGTTGCTAGTGGAATAGCAACATTCCATGTAGAATCTCCAATAGTAGCAACATTCCATGTAGAATCTCCAGTAGTAGCAACATTCCATGTAGAATCTCCAATAGTATCTATTTTATTTTTGTTACATTTGTACCCTGCGCTTTCCCACTCATGGCAGGCTCAATGCGGCTTACATGGGGCAATGGAGGGTTAAGTGACTTGCCCAGAGTCCCAAGGAGCTGCCTGTGCCTGAAGTGGGAATCAAACTCAGTTCCTCAGCACCAAAGTCCACCACCCTAACCACTAGGCCACTCCTCCACTACTATTTATTATACATTAGGTCAAGTTCAAAATTCTTCTGCTTGTTCATAACTCCTTTTTCCCACCATCATATCTGTCCTCTCATCTTACCCCTCTGTATTCTCCTCCTCCCACTCAATCTCAGCGCACTAATCGTCTACCCGTTTCTTGCATCCGCTAGGAATCCACATGACAATTTGTGTTTTTCTTCATTGCTCCCTCTTTTTGGACTTCTCTGTCTTTCACCCTGTGAGCTAAATTCAAGACAGGCCTTAAAAAACTCTCTTCTTATGAATACTGAGCTACACCGGGCAGTGGGGCCAGATCCCAACCCCCTCTCCTTGAGTCTCTTCTCATATATCCCACTACGGTAAGTTATCATCTTCACTTGAAGCCACTATGGGAACTGAATCGTACTTTCTCCTTTCCTTCCCCTTTCTTCTCACTCTTTATTCCGTTACCTTATGCAACCTGCATCCAGTGGTGTGCTGGAGCAAGCTCTCACAGGCTCGCAAGAGCCGGTTGTTAAATTTTTAAGAATTTTGGGAGCCGGTTGTTAAAGCAGGGCCCTCCATGGCTACTTTAACAACTGGCTCCCAAAATGTGGGCTTGGGCCCCCTGCTGAATTATCTTTTACTTTGCTGGTGGGGATGCTGAGCCCTGCCAGCCAAGTAAATAGACTACTGCTGCTCCCCACTCCTTGTTTCCAGCTCTGGGCAGCAGGCTGGGACTTCTCGAGCATGTGAGAGAAGTTCCAGCATGCTGCTCAGAGCAAGACGATGGGAGCGGTGGCAGTCCATTTATTGGCTGCCAGCAAAGGTATGGCTAGCCTGCCACATGAAGGGAGGGAGGAGAGAGAGGCAAGTGTTGCTCCCCCACCCCGGCCACCCCTGGCCCTTCCAACTGCAGAGCTGGCTACGTCCGGAGAAAGAGCCTGTTGTTAAAAATTTACCAACACACCCCTGCCTGCATCCATAAATCTGCATCCATAAACACAACTTACTGATGAATTTACATCTTCTATTTTGTCAGTAAGATTCTCCTTTGAGCTAAAAAATAATCTAATGGTCCTTCTTGGAATATCTAGGAAAAGAAACATGAACACATGAATATTGTTATGAGAAGCAGGCTAACAAGTCAACAGTCTTTGAATTAATTAATCTCTATAAATAATGGGGCCGATATTCAGACTGTGGGAGGGAGCCCAGCTAGCTCCCCCGGTTGGCTGTCAACCTGGAAATTCAAGGCCAGGGCCGTATCCAGAGACCGACATTGAATTTCCAGGTTTTTTTTGGTCACTAAAAACATAGCCAGTTAAGCCTATATTTATCGGCTGACTAAGTTACAGCGGCCAAAGACAGACCCTGCTATTTATGTGGGTCTTAAGGCTACTTAACTGGCCAGGAGCCATTCCTGGCCGGTTAAATAGTTTGAAATTTCAGCCGCAATGTGCTAAGGTGAGCTGCAGGGGGGGCTGCCAATCACGGAACAGTGGATGCAATGTGCAGATCCGCTGAGAGGTGCCCTGGCTTGGCCCCCACTTGGCTGATTTTTCATAAGATACTGATATACTGAGCCCAGAAAAGAAAAAAATGATATATGGGTATCAGCGAATTATTAATATTTAGAAAGTGCCACTGAGATAAATACATAATGATGGGGGGAGGGGGGAGTTTGATGGAATGCAGGATCCTGCCCTGGATTTTCCCAAGTGAAAAGTGATAGTGGATGAAAACATTGGGTTTGAGTTCTGGCCCCGCACAGAGTTATTGCTGGCAGGGCGTGTGGGGGGTCCTGGGTAATCGTGAGGCATATAAGATACCAGCAGTAAGCCCAGCTGAACAACTCAATCCTGAAACAGGATTTGAGACCAGGGAGCAAAGAATTCGGGTTTGGAGATAAAGGGGAGTTGAAGGGCTGAGAGGTCTATGTGAAACAAGCAGTCGAAGGGTAGCCAGTAGAAAGTGCAAAGCAAGCAGAGGTCAGGACATACCATTCAAGGGCTCTGGCATGAAACTGTTCCCAGCCAGCTCACAGTTCTTATCTTTGAAAGGCTGGGGGCATTTACAGATGGGTTCACAGTCTCCTGTTAGACTGCAGTTGCCACCGTTGCTGCAGTAATTTGGTGGACAAGTCTTCATACCACAAGAAGGTGCCTGGGTTGTTCCACTTCCTGCAAAGATATTACACAAAACAGAACTATTAGTGACTCAGGACCTGAAGCCCTGAGATAGCTTGGCAGAGGGACCAGAACCGCAGACTCCTGTTCTCCAGCTCTGCTCATTCATAAACCACAGACAGAAACCAGAAAAGCCAAGTGTAAGGAAGCCGGAGGCAGGAGGACCACAAGCTGCAAATGAACCCAAGGGCTCCCACTGATGTCCTGCCCCACCCACTTCTGTGATGTCATCAAGGGAAGCCAATGGCCCCCTGGCTTCCCTGATGCCCTGTGTGGCTGCACACAGTTAAAACCCCGGCCAGCTCAGCTGGGTTTAACTGGGCAGGGGCCTCTCCTGCCTGGCTAAACCTTTTGATTATCAATAATTCACAGTAAAAACTGAATGGTATCCAGGTGGGCTTCCTGGACTTATGACTGTGAGAAGTTTAAGAGAGCCACTTACTAAGTGCAGGTGTCGTGCTGGTTGCAGAACATATGCCGTCTGTTTCCTCATATCCAGGAAGACAGAGACAGTAGTAGGACCCCAAGGTATTCACACACCGGGAGTTATTTCCACAGAGAGAGTAACCCGAAGCTTCACATTCATTAACATCAACGCACTCCAAAGTCCCTTCAGATGAAAAGAGAAAGAATTACAGCTGAATCAAGATATGTGCGGAAGAGAAATCTGTGAACTGGGCATGCATCTTGCACCAACTGAGAAGCCATTGGGTCAATAGTCAAAGAAATTTAAAGGGGCAGGGAAGCCCCCCAGTCCGCTTAAATCACTTGTGAACATCCAGCCACAGATATTCCATGACACTTTATCATATAATGCTTCTGAATATCAGCACTCGCCAGTCATGTTCCAATTGGGCATGTCGGGGGCAACACAGGGAGCAGTCAGCTCCTGTCCCCATCACCCCACTAGACCATCATGGCATTCAGGTAGGACCATGGTGGCCTATTCTGACTGGAAGAGTGAGATGGGCTTTGCTTACTAGTTGCGGGGTTAGGGGTGGAGGTGAGGGTGTGAGAGGGAGGGGGGTTACATGTGTTGCATGTCATGGTGTGGGAGGGGGTCGCTTACTTGTCAGGAGGTGGAAAGGGAGGTTGCTTACTGTTGGGGGTGGGAGTGGGGACATGGACACAGCACGAATGGGAGTCCTGGCCAATATTCATCCGGGACCTGCAAAAGGACTGGAGAGGCCTGTTGGCATTTCCTGTAAACTAAAAACAACAGCAAAATAGAGCCAGGCTGCCAAAGAACTGAATCATTCTTAAAATAGTACAAATATTAGGAGGAAAAAGAACCCAAATGGGGACCACAATTTCACCTTATGTCTTCCTCAGGGGCTCTTACAATCATAATTTTATTTTTGTTACATTTGTACCCCACGCTTTCCCACTCATGGCAGGCTCAATGTGGCTTACATGGGGCAATGGAGGGTTAAGTGACTTGCCCAGAGTCACAAGGAGCTGCCTGTGCCTGAAGTGGGAATTGAACTCAGTTCCTCAGTTCCCCAGGACCAAAGTCCACCACCCTAACCACTAGGCCACTCCTCCACTCCGAGCGACATGAGTACAGCCTCCTGAAGTTAATGAGAGCTGTTGGTGAGCAGGTTATTATTCTATGAGCCCCTAAGGAAGCCAAAAGGTGAAACATAGTAACATAGTAAGTGAGGGCAGATAAAGACCTGAATGGTGCATCCAGTCTGCCCAACAAGATTAACTCATAGCAGTGACCCTCGTTTGAGTATCTGAGGTCTTTTTCCTCCTAATCTTTGCACTGTTGTAAATATGATTCAGCTACTTGGTAGCCTGGCTCTATTTTGGGGTTGTTTCTAGTCTACAGGAAATGCAAATATCTGAGCCTTGACGTCCCATTTCCCATATAGTGCCCTTCTGCAAACTGGGGTTTCACATCATTTTGAAGTGCCAGTTTCATTTTGTGAATACAAATGATAGGACTTTTTAATGCATTTGCTGACTGAAAACTACTTCTATTGTCAAAGAAATCCTTTCTGGATAAAATTGTTCCTGAAAGTTTTTAAATTGAAAGACCTGGATCAGAACAGAGTCGAGCAGGCAGACAGCACAGCTTTTACTTGACTTTGAAAGGTTTTATCCATCGGTCTGGATGGGCCTCAGTCCACCTGCTTCTACTCATAATAACATCTCTATCCCACAACACAATAATCAAATTATAGCACTGCTCCCACCAGAATCCAGTCGCCAAAGATACAAACACAGTGACCTTCCAATGCCATCAAAGTCTGCTTAAACGCAGGGCAATCAGATGGATGCCAGTAGCTATATTAGTGTGTCCCATTACGACAGCTATGTAATACAACTTGAATATATAGCATGGACAGTCGGTGCACCCGTCAATCCATATGGAAGGAAAATGTACTTCTAGCTCCAGAGACACTAACCAGAGTAGCCAGTACTGCAGACACAGATGTAATTGCCCTGAGTATCCTCACAGCTCGTGTTGTCCGGGCACCTAAAAGACCCCTCGGCACATTCATTGATGTTCTCACAGGTTCGGTTGTTCCTGTTTAGTCTGTACCCGCTCTCGCAGCTGCAGGAGTAACTTCCTGGGGTGTCGACGCAGATGCCCACAGCAGTATCACAAGGTGAGAGATCACACTCATTGATGTTTTCACAAAGAGTTTTGTTCTGGGAGTTCTGATGGTACCTAAGAATGGAAAATTATTCCTTTACATCTGTACTTTATTTCAGTGAATCCCCAAAGGGTCTCAGAAAGATGCACTGCTTAAAGCACTGGACAGACTGAAGCAGGTTATTTTAAAGAGCAACAATCAAAGACAGACTGGCTTCAAACTTCCTTGATATTTTGTGACATATCGGACTGACTTCTTATGTGAAATTCATTTGGGGGCCCATTTTTGAAGCAGAAACAATTTCCAAAAAGTGGCACCAAGCAGCTGATGGACTTTTTTTTTGCCAAAACGTCCAAATTACTATTTTCAAAACCCATTCTTAACACATTTTTCTGTGCAGTTCACCTGCAGTGGGTCCATATCACAAGGGAGCATGTTGGGGCGGGGTTTGGGCATTCCTAAAACTTGGATGTTTTTCTACCATAATGGAACAAAGCAAAAATGTCCAGGGCTAAAATGTAGCCAGTTTGTTCTAGACTTATTTCAATCATGTCTAAGTGACCAAAAGGTGCCCTAAATGACCAGATGGCCACTGGAGGGATTAAGGCATGACCTCCCTTACTCCCCCAGTGGTCACTGACTCCCTCCCACCCCCCACCTCCAAAATGTGAAAGAAGCAGTACATACTAGCCTCTATGACAGCTTCAGATGTTATGGCCAGTCCTATTAGAGTACCAGCAGGTCCCTGGAGTAGCCTTCAGGGGCTAATTCTCAAAAGGTAACTTCGGGATGATGCACGTTATACGCAAATTAATTTTGGACTAGAATCAGTAAATGGCGGTTAATAAAATGAGCCTCTATGTACAGGTGTAGATTTCCGCTCCCAGTACCATTGTGGAGAATCCTAATGGGACTGAACGAAATTATGATGCAAACAAATAACAGAGTCTTAGAACAGCAAAGAGCTTAGAACTAGACATGGTCTATCACTGGCAGAGGAAAGATACTCACCCGCTGTGACATGCACATGCTATGATGCCATTCTCCATGTAGCATTCTCCAAGCCCATTACATACACTGGAATTGCAGGGGAACTGAGCTGCAAGACGGAATCCGAGGGTGAGATTAACAAACAATTTATTTTCATTTCACTTATTACTGTCTTTGTAAGGTGGCTACAGCCAAGCCACATACGGAACAATAAAATCAAAAGAATAATATACAAAATGAAAATAAATATAAAATACACTTAATTATATTAGAAGTTAATTAACATATAAACAAATCCTAACAGACTAAAGAACAATGACTTGAACACAGAGGCTCAAAGACATCTTATGAAACACAAAGCCCACATCAGTGCCGGCTGATTCGTATTAATGACCCAGCAGTGGCTTCCTATTCCTTTGGGTTTCCAGCTCAATCGGAACCAGTGCTGTTATCTGGTAGTATTTTTCTTCATCCATAACTACACAGGGAATTGTTCCTGTTTGATCTTTCATCTAATTCGCCTGGTACACAGAAGTTTTGAAGCAGTTCTGTATTAGCACAGCAGAGTCACTTGAAAACTCTGCAAGAATCTTGTGCAAAATGAGAAAATTACCTTGGCATGTGAGGTTAATGTTGTCAAAGCCTTCGAAACAGCTACACTGAAATCCTCCAGGAGTGTTGGAACAGCGTTGAGTGCAGTTATGAAGATTGAATGCACATTCGTCCACATCTGAACAAAAACAGATACAAGTGTGTTTGTGAATGGATAACAAATCATGTAAAGTAACTCTCTGTGCTTTACGGAGGTTATTTTTTTATTCTTAATTGCATGGATTTTGTAGGATGTTCAAAGTGGCTTTATACACACAGGGCCCCACATTTAAAATCATTTGAGCAGGTCAGGAGGGGACAGACATACAGTGGCAGTAATCTGGGCAGTGCCTCGGTCTATCCACTCTGTCCATCAGGGCAGTCTGGGTGGAGCCAGGAGTTCTGCAGCCACTGGCAATGTCCAGTAAGGAGGACTGCTGAAATGGTCATCCTGGCTTTGCCAGGTTAGATATGTGGATATCGGCCAGATCGGCATAACTTCTGGGTGTTATCAAAGAACCAGATACTCAGTACTGGTGTCCGGATACGAGTGAATATCCAGGTCTATTTTTAAAAGAACACCAGCGGCTGATTACTGATCCGATACTATCCCTTGGAAAACTGTTCCAGGACAGATACCTGCTCACATTTGCACCTGTTCAAATGAGCAGATTCCTTTTCTCAATCAAAAGTACTTGTGTAGTTCCAAACCCCATGCTCCAGACTCCGTTCCTTTCACCTTGCTGCACCATATGCCTGGAATAGGCTTCCTGAGTCGGTACGTCAAGCTCCATCTCTGGCCGTCTTCAAATCTAAGCTAAAAGCCCAACTTTTTGATGCTGCTTTTAACTCCTAACCCTTATTCACTTGTTCAGAACCCTTATTTTATCATCCTCACTTTAATATTCCCTTATCTCTTGTTTGTCCTGTCTGTCTGTCCTGATTAGATTGTAAGTTCTATCCAGCACGGACTGTCTCTTCATGCTCAAGTGTATAGCGCTGCGTACATCTAGCAGCGCTATAGAAATGATAAGTAGTAGTAGTAGTAAGTACGTCTCCCCGTCTGGTGGGTAAAGGCAGAGGAGAAACGAAATGAGACTTGTTGGACTGCCTGCGGACATTTGTATTTTCAAAAGCAGGTGCATATTTTTAGTCAGAAAAGATATCCATACAAATTGGCAGCTGCAAACGTGAGAGGCTGCTTCTCCTGGAATCATCTGTAATGTGAAAATCCTGTAAAGTCTGCGGAGTGAAAAGCAATGTCAGCGCAACACGATAAGCAAGGTAAGTGACATTTGGAAAGAGTCTGCGCTTTCCTGGCTTTCAGTTTGGAGTAGAGGCCCATGTTGCACTGATATAATCTTCTAAGGGAAGGGTTGGGGAGGTCACATATCGCGGGGGGGGGGGGGGGGGCACTGACCCTGTTTGTTAGTTCAAAGAATTACCCTCATAATAGCTTTGACACTCAAAGTACACAGATCCCTTGTACGTCCTGATCTCCTTGTCTGGTGTGGGGGTTCCAGACTGCACCTGACTGGGAAATGACTGCTGAAAAACTGGTACAGAATTTGGATTTACCTAGGCACTTCTGTTTCATGCCATCAAGTTCATAGCCAGGATTACAGTCACAAGCATAGCTTCCAGGCACATTCTTACAGGTTCCATTCCCAGTACAAGGAGAACTAAGACATTCATTAATATCTGAGGGATGCAAGGGGACAGAGGTTAATTGGGTAGCATTCAGTATAATCTATCACTCTGTGAGAAAGGCTGCCACTGGGTCCCATGTGGAGGTGGGGGGGGGGGGGGGGGGGGGGGGGGGGGAGGTGAGGAGAGACAGGGAAAAGTAAAGGTCAGAAGGGTGCCAGCAATATCCCCCACCCCCAAATACGCTGTAAAAGATTAAACCGCTTTTCAGACATTTTGACTTTCTTATATCTATGGTATAAATTGGGCTAATATTTAAACACTGCAGCTTTCGTGTAAAAAGGAAGTTCTGACATGTATTCAGTGTGGAACCGGCTGTGTAAAAACATCCATCACTGTCTTACCCATGAGCACATTCATATATCCCAAATTACAGGATTTCCATATATACAGTACTTTACAATATCGTAATGTGTTGATACTGCCGGTGACTTATCTTAATTCCTATGCAGTTGGCTCTGTCGCACCAATCAAAACTCAACAGGGAATCCCTGTTTCGCTATCGCTGAACAGGGAATCCCCTGAAGCAGCGATAGCCATTTTTCCGACATCCAGAAAGCGTCCAATCTTCTATTTTCCCAGCCATGTACTAAAGTTGGAATTAGTGCGCAGCCAATTAACAAAAATTAGCACATGAACCATTACTGCCAGCCATTTTGTAGCTAGTAAGGTTCCTGTGCTAATCAGTTAGCGTGCAGTAATGTAGATGGACTGAGTAGCACACATACACCCACTCTCTGCCCCTTGAAACACCCTCTCCACAGAAAAATTTTTAAAAACTCTTTTGCGTGCGGAAGGGGTGTAGCCAGACTTCGGCGGGAGGGGGGTCCAGAGCCCAAGGTGAGGGGCACATTTTAGCCCCTCCCGGCTACGCATTAGTTTGGCATGTGTGCGCGCTAAGGGTGAGGTAATGATTTTTTTTGAGGCGGTATGTCAGAGGTGGAGACTGGAAATTCCTGTGCTAACCCGTTAGTGCATCTACATTACCACGCACTTGCTAGGTTAGCGCGCGGATCACGCAGGAGCCCTTACCGCCTCCTAAATGTGGCAGTAAGAGCTCCCACGATAATTTTATAAACGACCAGTACATGGCTATAAATGAAGCTAATAGAAAAAGAGGCCTTTTACAGTCATGGTAAAAATGGCGTTAACGTGTGGGAAAGCCAATCCTTAAATGGACTCCTCTATTTGTGTAAAAAGTCATTAACCTTTAAAAACTCCACCCCCTTAGTGTTTTCCCTGTTGTCAGCCTCATACTGACACAAATGTAAATATCAATCAATCTATATAAATGAGACGTGACCGACTCACCCGCAAATGCGCAGTACAGCCCGAACGTTGAGACGGCAAAACTCCAAGCCCCGCCTCCACCAGCTCCAGAACTAGAAAGGAGGAGGAGTCAGAGGCGGGGCGAGGGGCGGACAGTACACAACAGCCAGAACGTACGTGGAGAGAAGGACGGGGCGTGGTCGCAAGAGCCGTCCGATTGGCAAGAGGCTGCCTTGCCTCATCCAATGCTAGCGCTGTTCACGTCCAAGCACCACCTGCCGATTGGTCCAGCTCCGGCGATCATCCCAACTGACACACAGTGCCGGTGCGGGCGTGGAGTTTCGTACAGAAGTGACTCGCTGGTAGGCTTTGCGGCTTGACCAATAGGAAAACAAAGAGGACTGTGACGTCAGAGGCGTCGTTTCCAGCCGTTGGTGATTCAGCCAATCTGGGTGCAGCGTGTATGATCGTCGCCGCCCGCGGTGTCATAATAATTATTTTTTGTTGTTCCTGTGGCCACGGAGGGGTGCGTTATGTTTGCTTTCTGCTCATGGGCGAGCCTGTGACTGGAAGGTGGGAGGGCAGGGGAGGGAGAGAGGAGGGTTGCTGGACCGGGGGGGGGGAGAGGCCACCATAGGAAAGAGGAGGGTTGCTGAACATGGGGGGAGGGCAGGGGAGAGAGGAGGTTTGCTAGATATGGGGGGAGGGCAAGGGAGAGAGGAGGGTTGGTGGACGGGGGGGAGGCCATAGGAAAATAAAAAACTCGCCCGTTTTAACAGGCTTAACTGCTAGTCTGAATATAAATGTGTTTTGATGTACAATTAACCAACCTTGACATGAGCCATTCAGATATAAATATCCGCCCTTGCATGAACATAAGAAGCCCCCATCGGTATTCTGACAGTTCTCCTCAGCGCTGCATGAAGACCTATTCAAGCACTCATCGATATCTGGAGGCAAAGAATGTTCTAGGTCAACTTTTGGTATGAGTTGTGGAAATAATGTTTTGCAGGTCTGCAGCGCACAACAGATCGACTCAGCTAAGCTATGTGAGGAGTATTTTCGAAGCCATTTCTGCAGATCATCCCATGCTTTTACTCCTGGAAATAGTCTATTTGAAAACTGTCCACCCTGCCTGTGGAATAAGGGAGGGCATGGTTTTTCGAGGTGTGGACTTTGATTCACACTGGGCAAAGGCATTGGTGGAAGGAGATGGGATTAGATGTAGGGACTGCAACAACATATATAGTTCAGGTCAGTAAGGGGCCACTTTACTAAGCTGCGGTTAAAAGGACCCTGCGCTAGCAGCGGGGGTGGGGGGGCTGTTTTTGCTATGCGCTGAGGCCCTTTTTACTGAAGCAGGTAAAAAGGCGGGAAAAAGACATGTAAGAAGAAATCCGCCAGAAGACGGAGAACTCAAAACACCACAAGGTAGATACAACAGTACAACAACAACAACAACAAAAAGTGGGAGAGCGACCACGGAAGCCAAAGACAGGAAGATGTACATTAATAAGAAAGTTTATTTGAAGTATGAAGACTCAAATAAACTTTCTTATTAATGTACATCTTCCTGTCTTTGGCTTCCTTGGTCGCTCTCCTACTGAAAAAAGACATGGCCATGTGGAGCATTTACTACCACCCATTGAGGCTCCCACGCTAACCCGACGGTAACCAGGTACAGTGCAGCACTGCCAAATTACCGACGGGTAGCCCCCTGTGGAAGTATTTTTTGAATATTTCTGCTAGCTCCGGAAATGCTGCGGGATGAAACTACCTCTGGTGTCTAAGTTGGGCCCAAGGTGGGCTTACCACCACTTAGTAAAAGGGTCCCTAAGAGAACCTACAGGAAAGGAAGTGCAAATCTCTGTAGGCAGTTTTCATTAGGAATTTTCCCAGTGAAATTATGTGCCTAGACGTATCTTTGATTAAAAAGTGCCCACAGACTGCAGCTATGTAGGCAATGTGTGTATATTTCATAAACATTGGTGCTATGATTTCTAAGCACCTACTTTTATCTGTGTATGACTAATATTTGATTGCATAAAACACAGTTCCACACACTCACGTCACTTATAAATTTACTTTCTATAAGTGTGACTATGGGAAAGATTTTCAGCTGCTCCTGACTGAAAGAGATTCAGTCACTGTGCTTAAACCTCTCCAAGCTTCCCATTTTGGACAATTATTTGCTTGTTCTGAATCAAATGGGGATCAAAAACCTACAGTACTTCAGAATAGGTAATACATTCATTCTTGACTATAAAAATTTCAATCGTATTGCAGCTGGAGACTGGGAGAACAGTTTTTGACTCCCAGTGGATGACGGTGGAGGATCACCGGATATCAGCATGGAAGATCCAAGCTGAGATGAACCATGGAAATCACTATCAAAAAGAAAAATCAGAGTATGAAACACGGAGCAAAATCCCTGCCTTCACAATGAGTTCCGTTCCCAGTGTATCCTCTCCGGCACGTGCAGAAAAAGGATCCATTCGTGTTCGTGCAGTCAGCAGCAGCAGAGCAATCATCCAGGTCTCTTGCACATTCATCGATATCTGTGCACTTTTCACCCTCAAAACCCGAGTCACACCGGCAGATGAATGAACCAATAGTGTTTAGGCAGCTGGAGTTTAGCAGGCACAGAGGAACATCTGCTTGGCATTCATTGATATCTAAAGAAAAACACAACTGATTCGGAATTATGGTATTTAATCTGCAATACAATGAGCTCAAGAACAATCTGAATGGTAAAGAGCAGAATTATTATTTTTTTATAACTTTCTTTATTGAAATCTTTCCATAAATCCAAGCTAAAAAAAGAAAACTTGTACAGAAAATTGACCAAGCATAAGTAAAATCACACAATATATAATCAAAATACAAGAAAATAATAACCCTACTTGGTATCCAACAAGTCCTCAAAAATGGGAGGAGTAAGAGATAATCAATTAAGGAATTTAGATAATACTATCAAAAGAAAAGAAATACACCCTAGAGGCTTGACTAGCGAGAATAACTAGTACAAATTACAGTTGAGGGTCCCGCATCTCAGCGATAGGAACCTGACCAGTAGCAACAACCTTGTCAATGAAGAACCAAGTCTGTTGAGAAGGATCTAAAAAGATATTTATTTATTTATTTATTTGCTGCTTTTGTATCCCACATTTTCCCACCAATTTGCAGGCTCAATGTGGCTTACATTATGCCATAATGGCGATTGCCATTTCCGGATAGAGAATTACAAGTGATGTTGCATTAAGGTGCATAAATGGTAGAGTAAAATAATACAGTGGTATTGACATTTCTGAATGATAGAGTGAATTATAAAATAAGTTACATAATCAGCTATAGAAAGTTCATTTTGGCATGAGAAATAAAGTGGTAGTGCGTATTGCGTAACTTTCAGTAGTAGCAACGAAGGTTATCAGTCTAGTGTAAAGAGTTTGGTTTTGTCTAGTTCATGTAGAGTCTAGTTATCTAGTATTTAGGATGGATCGTTATGGTATGCCTTCTTGAACAAGTTGGTTTTCAGTAGTTTTCAGAAGATTGTTAGGTCGTGCGTTCTATAGTTGCGTGCTTATGTAGGAGAAGCTGCATGCATATGTGGATTTATATTTAATTCCTTTTGCAGCTGAGGTAGTGGAGATTCAGGAATGTGCGTGCTGATCTTTTTGTGTTCCTAGTTGGTAGGTCTATGAGGTCTGACATATCGATTGGGACTTCACCGTGAATGATTTTGTGGACCAGGGTGCAAACTTTGAACGCAATTCATTCTTTTAGTGGGAGCCAGTGTAGTTTTTCTCTTAGGGGTCTGAGTCTGATAATTCACAATACATTTGCAAGGAAATTTCAAAAAGAATGTACCAGCAAGAGCCAAAACTCTAAGGAGCATTAGAAGAAATTCCTGCCTATGTTTTTCAGTAGCTTTGGCCACATCAGGAGATATTTGCACCTTGAGCGAACAAAAAGTAGAAAGACGATATTTAAAGTATAATCTCAAGAACTAGTCTCTGTCACAGTCCAGAGTCACTGCGACTAATAAAGTGGAGAAATAGTCAGTACCATAAATAGATGCGTAGTTACAGAGTATTGATTGATTTATTAGGATTTATTTACCGCTTTTTGAAGGAATTCACTCAAGGAGGTGTACGGTAAGAATAGATCAAACATGAGCAATAGGCAATTAGAGCAGTAAAAATATTCAAATAACAATACAAAGTTTGGCATGGTATACTACATTACAATGTCAACACAATACGTAATAGAACATTTTAATAGACAGCGTATAAGCAAAGATGGAACATACAGATAGGAAAGAGAGTAAGAGGAGTTAGAAAATAAGGTGCCTAATTTAAAGAAAGTTGCACAAGAGGTCGGCGAGATGGTTAAATATTATCTCAGCTAGGGTAGGAGTGGATAAACATGTCCCACTGCAGTATGTGCAGCCCGAGTCAATCCTTGTATGTGTGAGTGAGACTAACAAGTTAGTTACTTCTTCCGTTAAAGGCTTGGTTGAAGAGCCAAGCTTTCACCTGCTTCCGGAAGTAGAGGTAGTCTTGTGTTAAGCAGTAAGTAATGCTTAGGTGGCAGTTTGCCAGATATGTGAGTTTCTGTACAAACACACATAGAGTGTATGACAGGATTTTAACCATTTAAATGTGAATGTGATGCCCAGCTGCGGGCATCTACTTTATAGAATTTACCCCAGTGGCTGAATTTCATTGCTAAAGGTATAACTTTATTTTCCACTCTCATCTCTCCAAATCCTACCCCTTTTCTGGATCGATAAATCTGGCTGTTCCACAAATGAAACAGCCAAATTTAGCCACAGAACTACTGGGAAGTTTGTTTAAAAGATGTATCAGTTGGTACTGTGGCCAGCCGCATAAATACTTTTCAATATCAACCTCAGTCTCTTTGCCTGGTTTTAACGTTTGACCATAAAGGTGTCCCAAAAGTCCAGTTTTCTCTAGGATTAATATGGAATTCATGGACTAGTTACAAGACCTGTGGGTTTCTGACTGTTTTACCTGTGCAGTTTGGTTCCCTGTAACCGGGAAAGCAGTCACATTGGTAGGAGCCATCGGTGTTAATACACAGAGACGTGTCTGGGCAAACGGTGGAGTTTGGGTTCGCACACTCATTAATATCTGAAAACAGAGGAGGATTCTCGGATAAATCTCAATAATTTAAATACCAAAAAACCTTGCAGAACTGAACAGCAACAACATTTACAGAGCAAATTCTGTGACATATATTCACACGCCTGGAGGGCACCTGGCACAGGGGCGTAGCCAGACAACAGATTTTGGGTGAGCCTAGGCAAGAATTGGGTGGGCACCAATTGTTCTCCCCCCCCCTAAAAAAAACCCAATTATCTCAGCTGGTGGGAAAACGCTTCTTTCCACCTTAGCAGCAGGCATGCACTGAAAACTGAGCATGCGCAGGTGCCGGTGTCGTGGAGAGTAGTGTTTTTGTTACCATCAGGGGGAAATCTTCAGCTGGCGGAGCTTGAGATTCCCACCAGTTACCACTAAACATGTGCTACTGTTGGGTGGGCCTGAGCCATAAATGGGTGGGCCCTGGCCCACCCAAGCCCACCTGTGGCTACGCCACTGACCTGGCAGGAGCCTATTTTAAGATTCAGTAAATGCCCACTAAATACAATGTATTATCAGTAATCCAAAATTCCTATGCAATATACAGCTTAGTAAATGCAGCCCCACCTTTCAGCCTGACATGATATCAAGACTTTTAAATCTAAGTAAAAGGATTTCATTTCATTTACTTATGGATATATACTTATGAGATTTTTGAAAATAGAAAAATTTGACAAAAATATATGAATGATATAAATATATAAACATCAGCGACCAATGACAAGAAGGGTATGAACCCTATCACCATATATAAATAGTGATACGGTGAACAATAAGTGACTTTGGGTCTACCTCTGATGGTCTGAAGAAGAAGATAAAAAATTAAATAAAAAAATATATAATACAGTAATCATTTATTAAACTGTATATTACATAGGAGCCTATTGTATACAGGAATAGGAGTGTCTATTTTCCTTTATAGGGGAAAGTGAATGGGACTTGATGTACTGCCTTTCTGTGGTTTTTGCTGCTGTTCAAACTCTGCGGAATCCAGTTTCAGAGTCTGTCTGACGTAGCAGCACGTTGTACGTGCAGGACGACATACAACGTGCTGTGACGTCAGATAGACTCCGAAACTGGATTCCGCAGAGTTTGAACAGCAGCACGGAGGAGTGGGAGCGAGGACGAACAACTTAAAAGACCTCAGCTCTAGGAATATTTTTAGAGGAAGCGGACCTCGGCTGGCGGGGGTTGGGGTCCCCTGCCAGCAAAGGTAGGTGTTGGCGGCGGTAGGGGGGTGGTTATGAGGGCGGTAGGGGGGTGGTTATGAGGGCGGCAGGGGGGTGGCAATGGCGGCGGGGAGGCTATAATGTGCCCCCCACTCTGGCTATGGCCCCCCCTACCGCCGAACCCCAGATACGCCCCTGCACTGCACTAACCAAACCACTAGGCTACTCCTCCACTAGCAACATTCCATGGAGAAGCCTGCCCTTGGAGATCAGCAACGCGACCGTGCAGGCTTCTGTTTCTGTGAGTCTGACGTCAGACTCACAGAAACAGAAGCCTGCGCGGCTGCGTTGCTGATCTGCAAGGGCAGGCTTCTCTATGGAATGTTGCTAGTGGAATAGCAGCATTCCATCTAGAATCTCCAATAGGGAAAGGAAAATGGGACCTGATATACCACCTTTCTGAGGTTTTTGCAACTACATTCAAAGCGATTTACATATATTCAAGTACTTATTTTGTACCAGGGGCAATGGAGGGTTAAGTGACTTGCCCAGAGTCACAAGGAGCTGCAGTGGGAATTGAACTCAGTTCCCCAGGATCAAAGTCCACTGCACTAACCACTAGGCTACTCCTCCACTCATTCCACCAATAAGAGCCAACCTCATCAGTGATGTCACAATGGCTTGATTGCCCGATACAGTTCCCCAGGATCAAAGTCCACTGCACTAGCCACTAGGCTACTCCTCAACTCATTCCACCAATAAGAGCCAACCTCATCAGTGATGTCACAATGGCTTGATTGCCCAATACAGTTCCCCAGGATCAAAGTCCACTGCACTAACCACTAGGCTACTCCTCCACTCATTCCACCAATAAGAGCCAACCTCATCAGTGATGTCACAATGGCTTGATTGCCCGATACAGTTCCCCAGGATCAAAGTCCACTGCACTAACCACTAGGCTACTCCTCCACTCATTCCACCAATAAGAGCCAACCTCATCAGTGATGTCACAATGGCTTGATTGCCCGATACAGTTCCCCAGGATCAAAGTCCACTGCACTAACCACTAGGCTACTCCTCCACTCATTCCACCAATAAGAGCCAACCTCATCAGTGATGTCAAAATGGCTTGATTGCCCGATACAGTTCCCCAGGATCAAAGTCCACTGCACTAGCCACTAGGCTACTCCTCCACTCATTCCACTAATAAGAGCCAACCTCATCAGTGATGTCACAATGGCTTGATTGCCCGATACAGTTCCCCAGGATCAAAGTCCACTGCACTAACCACTAGGCTACTCCTCCACTCATTCCACCAATAAGAGCCAACCTCATCAGTGATGTCACAATGGCTTGATTGCCCAATACAGTTCCCCAGGATCAAAGTCCACTGCACTAACCACTAGGCTACTCCTCCACTCATTCCACCAATAAGAGCCAACCTCATCAGTGATGTCACAATGGCTTGATTGCCCAATACAGTTCCCCAGGATCAAAGTCCACTGCACTAACCACTAGGCTACTCCTCCACTCATTCCACCAATAAGAGCCAACCTCATTAGTGATGTCACAATGGCTTGATTGCCCGATACAGTTCCCCAGGATCAAAGTCCACTGCACTAGCCACTAGGCTACTCCTCCACTACTGGCATAACGGTTAGGCACAAATATTATAGCCGGCCATGGTAACTGCTCAGGCCTAGTTTCTAGAGATATCCGCATAACTTATAGTACACTGTAAGTTACGAGTATAAGTGTAAGTCCCGCCCAGACTCCGCCCACAAGAAAGCCTTCCTGGCAAATACACATGATGAAAGATACGCCCATATTTAGATAGTAATATTTAGGTGTAAATGTGGAACATATTTAATGCATGCATGTGTGCCGGCATTCAGAATATTCACTTGTGTATCTGACATGTAAATGTGAAGAGCTCCCATTTGAAAATGAGGGCCAGTGCATAGCTGGCATAGGAATGAAATACTGTACTAAAGCAGCTTCAAAGCACTTCTGGTAAGGAGGGAACGAAAATAAACATGTGTTTCCCATCTCAAAATGATATTAGATATATGTCTTAATCTCATAAAAGCATAAGTGTTGCCACACTGGGACAGACCCTGGTCCATCAAGCCTAGCATCCTGTTTCCAATAGCGGCCAATTCAGGTTAGAAGTACCTGGCAAGATCCAAAAACAATACATTTTATGCCGCTTGTCCTAGCAATAAGAAGCGGATTTTCTTTTAGGAAGTTATCCAAACGTTTTTAAACCCCGCTAAGCTAACTGCTTTTACCACGTTCTCTGGCAACGAATTCCAGAGTTTAAACATTGAGTGAAGAAATATTTTCTCCGATTCGTTTTAAATTTGCTACTTTGTAGCTTCATTGCGTGCCCCCTAGCTCTATTATTTTTGGAAAGAGTAAAGGTACTAGGAAAATGCACATCCCACACAGAGTTCAAATTAGGTGCAGGTCTCTGCCCCGCTCCAGGGCCAGCTGAGCATCAGCTAAGCCTCTTGGGAACCTGCCAACACCACTGTCCAGGAAATGGCCACTGTGGGATGGCAAGAGGCAACTTTAGTACCACAGCAGTGACCAAAAGTGAAGTAGGGTCCAAAAAGCCTTCAGAGCATGACTGTCCTCTCTCCACTGCCCCATGTCTGCCATGCACTGGTTCATCTGCACACTTTGTTTGAATAAATGAAGAGACAGAACACAGACTACAGGTGCAGGTCACTTGAATGAAATGTGCCTAAAATTGTTAACACTTGTACCGTAGTTTGAAAATGCAAGATTGTGAAAACGTTAGCCGTTATTTGCCAGGCTCTAATTATCACCAGTCAATCTGAATCTTTATATTTCTTGGGGAATCCACTGCTTATCCTTGGAATCTACATCATTTTTGGGATGCTGCTGGGTACTTGCCACCTGGATTGGCCACTGTTGGAAACAGGATCTTAGGTATAATGGACCTTTGATCTGACCCATTATAGCATTTCTTATGCTCTTATGGATCGGAGAGTGGTTGCTGCAAACTGTGAAAAGGAACTTTCTATGGGGCTTTGAAAGTTTTCAAGAACAGATCAGAAAGTTCAAATTTACCATCAAAATTTCATGGTAAGCTCTTCAGGTGACCCTAGCTAGGGTATTGAACTACAGAATAATTGCAAGGCAGGAAACGCACCATCTTCAGACAATGTTGCATTAATCTCATCGACAAGACTTACCAGCACAAAAGACAGAGGGGTTTCCGGTGTAACCAGTTTTACACTCACAAACGTAGCTTCCTGGGTTATTTATGCATTTGGTATTTTCAATGCATGGAGAGCTCCCTGCGCATTCATCAATGTCTAATAGGGTGGAAAAAGCAGAGAGATTAATGATAAAGATTTCACGTGGAACTTTGTAAATTGTATCACACATAACTGCTACAGGATTCATTGTGCAAGAAATAGAAACACAGGCTTATGCCACAGGGCCACAGATTGTACCAGACGTGGAGCAGTCATTCCTTCTGATGGACTCTTTGAGATTTCAAAATGTTACATTGTTTCTTGGTTGATATTTTAGAAAGGGAATCTCTGCAGCAAATGCTGAAATCTCTGGCCCTCTTCCTTCGCACATGATGTAGCTTTTAAGACCTTGGACTTTAGTCAGTTGAGATCCTCCATGGCACAGAGCAGAGGAAAAAATTTTTCTATGTTTGAAATAAGGCCCTATGAGTCTGTCTTGTAGACGAGAGAAACCACTGAACGGCATCGGTGTCAGGCATTATTTCTGCAGATTGATTTAATGCAATGACATGTAGCTTGGAAATTTACTGGCAAATATTCAGCTGGGGAGGTCAGAGGCGTTTTATACTTAGGTCCCCGCAGGCGAATTCAATTTTAAAATTCAGCACTGGTGTATCTGATAGTGACCAGAGCTGAATATCCAGCGTCAGCACTGACTGCCACCAGTATTCAAATATCAGTGGTATCTGGATAGGTGACCGGTTAAAATTTAGAAGCCTTTTTACTGTCCTAACTTCATCTGGATAATCACCACTAACTAGGTAACTGGTAGGACCAACCTTGCTCCACCAAGGATCACACTCACTCCACCATAAACCACCAAGCACTATCCAGATACTGCTGGGGAAATCTGCAAAGATTTATCAGTAGCATTGTTCAGATAATGCTGCTAAATATCTGGGGAACTGATTCAGCCAGTTACCTGGATAAGTAGCTTTGAATATCGACTGGTTAGTACTTCGTACTCGAAGTCAGTTATATAAATAGTAGATATATCTGACATAAAAATGAAATGTTGCACTTCTATGAGTGTTTGGGATCACTTCAAATTCAATGCCAAAAGGTTAGCAGGAGAAACGAGATTTTACCGTCACAAAGGGAGGAGCTGAGAGCGCTGACTCTGAATCCCGTTTCACAGCTGCAGTTGTAGCCTTGCAAAGTGTTGATACAAATCTGTTGACAAGTGGATTTGTTTTCATAACATTCATCAATACCTATGGAATAAAAAAAAATATACAGGGCTATTTTACATTTCAGTTTTACAAGAAGGAAATGCACGGGAAGAGCTCACCTGAGGAGTCCCTTTCACCCAGCTAAATCAGAATTTCCCAGCAAAATGGCTTCTGACATTGTCCAGTACCTGGCAAAAAGTATATGGCGTGGAGGGGCATAATCGAACGGGGCCGGACATCTATATGGGCGGCCATCTTTAAGGCCGGCCCCGTAAAGCGGCGTCCCGACCTTATTATCGAAACAAGATGGCCGGTTATCTTTCGTTTCGATAATACAGTCGGAGCCGGCCAAATCTCAACATTTGGGCCGGCTTTAGAGATGGCCGGCCATCTCCCGATTTGTGTCGGAAGATGGCCGGCCTTCTCGTTCGAAAATAAGCAGGTTAACCACACTGACCTCAGGCCAACCCAGCAGTGATGCACCTGTGGCCTGGTGGGGGATCCAAAAGCAAAGGACAGCTCGAAGAGGGTATCAGGAAGTCTTTAATGTAAACAGCTAAAAAAACGACCCAACACGGCCGTGTTTCGGCACCAAGGCCTGCATCAGGGGTCTATAAGATCTCTTGTGTTGTGACTAATTGCTTAACCAAGAGGGGTATAACTGTTTTGGGCTTCCGTAGATTAAAAAGAGCTCCAGGCTGCACAATGCACTGGTGGCAAAACTCATCTATGAGGGTCACTAGTATAAACGTTTTATATTAATGACGTCACAGACGAGTTTTGCCACCATGGCCGTGTCGGGTTGTTTTTTTAGCTGTTTACATTAAAGACTTCCTGATATCCTCTTGGAGCTGTCCTCACTTTTTTTGCCCATTACTTTTGTTGCATGTCAGGGCTTCCCTCCTCTTTTTTGTTTTCCTGGGGGATCCCCAAGCCCACCAGCTGAAGACTCCCAGATCTTTCCCTCCCCTCCCCTACAGGTGACCTGGCATCTACTACTACTACTACTACTATTTAGCATTTATATAGCGCTACAAGGCGTACACAGCGCTGCACAAACATAGAAGAAAGACCGTCCCTGCTCAAAGAGCTTACAATCTAATAGACAAAAAATAAATAAAGTAAGCAAATCAAATCAATTAATGTGAACGGGAAGGAAGAGAGGAGGGTAGGTGGAGGCGAGTGGTTACGAGTCAAAAGCAATGTTAAAGAGGTGGGCTTTCAGTCTAGATTTAAAGGTGGCCAAGGATGGGGCAAGACGTAGGGGCTCAGGAAGTTTATTCCAGGCGTAGGGTGCAGCGAGACAGAAGGCGCGAAGTCTGGAGTTGGCAGTAGTGGAGAAGGGAACAGATAAGAAGGATTTATCCATGGAGCGGAGTGCACGGGAAGGGGTGTAGGGAAGGACGAGTGTGGAGAGATACTGGGGAGCAGCAGAGTGAGTACGTTTATAGGTTAGTAGAAGAAGTTTGAACAGGATGCGAAAACGGATAGGGAGCCAGTGAACGGTCTTGAGGAGAGGGGTAGTATGAGTAAAGCGACCCTGGCGGAAGACGAGACGGGCAGCAGAGTTTTGAACCGACTGGAGAGGGGAGAGGTGACTAAGTGGGAGGCCAGCAAGAAGCAGATTGCAGTAGTCTAAATGAGAGGTGGCATCTGTCAATCCCCTCCCCCCCTAATTGTTTGGCGTGAGACTTATGCTAATAGCAGATGTAAATGCTGTCAGCTAACTATGCATGGTTTGACCTAATTCTAGAATTCCACATGCAACTTTTGGGAAGGCCTCCAACATGCCCCTAACCACACACCCTTTTCAGATATGTGCTATAGAAGTTCTGCGTGGATCTTTATAGAACAGCACAAAGCAACATCTGCACACAACTGCCAATCAAAGCCAATTAACTGCAATAATTACGGGCACACACCCTGCACGTGCACCCAAAATTCGTCATTCAACTTTCAGCGCAATATAGAGAATCCAGGGGTAAGTGTCTTTATAATGGCCAAGTGGGTGTCTGTTTGCCCTGTTTTAAAATTACCCTCCAGAACTGTGAAACAAGCATGTTCTGAACCATGTTCTAATACATTAAAACCAGTTTGAAACTGGTTTAACTCCATTGTGAAAAATCAAATGAACACTGAATTGCAGGGATGGTGAAGCAGTGCTCCGAGTTGCATCATGTAAAAGAAACATCTTAACCGGAAACAGGAGTGGGAGACAGATCCAGGCACTTCAAACACAGATGAAGGAACAACCAATATGAAATGAGAATGTTTTGTGATGACTCAACATGGCACTGTGTTTAAGCACAAACATGCCTGCCTCAGGAGTCTATATATTTATTTATTTATTTATTTGTAGTATTTGTATCCCACATTTTCCCACCTATTTGCAGGCTCAATGTGGCTTACATTGTTCCGTATTAGTGATCACCAATTCCGGAAAAGAGAAATACTACTACTACTACTTAACATTTCTAGAGCACTACTAGGGTTACGCAGCGCTGTACAAATTAACAAATAAGGACAGTCCCTGCTCAGAAGAGCTTACAATCTAAAGGAAATACATAGTTAAGATGGGGGTGACAGAGTGGATTAGATAATTCAGGTGCAGAAAGTTTATTTTCGTAATAAGAAATAAAATGTATGGGATTAAACTTCAATCGTGATAAATTGGCTTGAACAATCAGAAAATAGAGGGTTTACGTTTTGTGTAGTTCTGGTGTAAATTTTATTACTGGTATTTAGGATGGATCTTTGTGGTATGCCTTTTTGAATAGGTTGGTTTTCAGTAGTTTTCGGAAATTATTTGTGTCGTGTGTTGTTTTTATGGATTTTGGTAATTCGTTCCATATTTGCGTGCTTATATAGGAGAAACTGGAAGCATATGTTAATTTAAATTTTAGACCTTTGCAGCCGGGGTAGTGGAGATTCAGGAACGTACGTGATAATCTAGTAGAATTCCGGGTTGGTAGGTCTATAAGGCTTGACATATACCCCGGAGCTTCACCGTGTATGATCTTATGAACCAGAGTGCAGACCTTGAACGCAATGCGTTCTCTTAGTGGAAGCCAGTGTAGTTTTTCTCTTAGGGGTCTGGCGTTTTCATATTTCGTTTTACCAAATATGAGTCTGGCAGCTGTGTTTTGTGCAGTTTGAAGTTTCTTAATGATTTGTTCTTTGCATCTGGCGTAATATATATGTAATCAAACAACACTGTTACAAATAACCAAAAAACAAGCATAGTATTACATCAATACACATTAAAAGAGAGTTTTAAAATTATATAAAAGTAAAAATCATATTGCTAGGAACAAGTTATAAAAATGATTTAAACAAATCAAGAGTAACTTAAAAATGATTGCACCATCAATAAAACATTCTCATTTCATATTGGTTGTTCCTTGGTCTGTGTTTGAAGTGCCTGGATCCGTCTCCCACTCCTGTTTCCTGTTAAGATGTTTCTTTTACATGATGCAACTCGGAGCACTGCTTCACCATCCCTGCAATTCAGTGTTCATTTGATTTTTCACAATGGAGTTGAACCAGTTTCAAACTGGTTTTAATGTATTAGAACATGGTTCAGAACATGCTTGTTTCACAGTTCTGGAGGGTAATTTTAAAACAGGGCAAACAGACACCCACTTGGCCATTATAAAGACACTTACCCCTGGATTCTCTATATTGCGCCAAAAGTTCAATGCCGTATTTTGGGTGCAAGCACAAGATGTGTGCACAACTGAATTGATTAACGAGCCCTTAATTATTGCTGCAGGCTTCCCTATGGGATTCTGGTGTTCTTTCCACTCCTGTGGTTTGTCTGTGAAAACCCATCTTAGCCGCAAAATCAGACATGCTTTTATGTGATCATTGCAACGCATTTGTCATGCAAGAACTACTACTACTTAACATTTCTAGAGCGCTACTAGGGTTACGCAGCGCTGTACAAATTATCTAAGGACGGTCCCTGCTCAAAGGAGCTTACAATCTAAAGGACGAAATGTCAAGTTGTGGCAGTCTAGATATCCTGAATAGAGGTATGGTGGTTAGGTGCCGAAGGCGACATTGAAGAGGTGGGCTTTGAGCAAGGATTTTTAGATGGGCAGGGAGGGGGCCTGGCGTATGGGCTCAGGGAGTTTATTCCAAGCATGGGGTGAGGCGAGGCAGAAAGGGCGGAGCCTGGAGTTGGTGGTGGTGGAGAAGGAAACCCGAGAGGAGGGATTTGTCTTGAGAGCGGAGGTTACGGGTAGGAACATAAGGGGAGATGAGGGTAGAGAGGTAAGGAGGGGCTGCAGATCGAGTGCATTTGTAGGTTAGTAGGAGAAGCTTGAACTGTATGCGGTACCTGATCGGAAGCCAGTGAAGTGACTTGAGGAGATACACAGAAATATCAGGTCGTAAACCAGTGAGTTTGGTACCTTTGTACTGGACTAACCTAATATGTTTGTACCCCTTCAAAGAAATGATGCTGTTTCCACAAACAGCCCCTCCCCAGGTACTTCTGTGTTGTTAAGGAAACCTTGAACATACCAGAGCATTTAATTCCATTTCCGGTAAGACCTTCAGGACAGGATCCGCATGTGAATCCCTCCTTTGGAGCAGGATTATCTTGGCAAGTTGAGTTATCATAGCAGTTGTTTTCCACGCAAGCATCAAAATCGTCTGAACAATATTGCCCCGACCAAGCAGCTGTACAGTCACAGCCTGCCACCTGCGAACAAACATTCCCAGGGCAGGTAAAGAAGCAACCAAAGGGCATAAATGTTTCAATAATCATTTCTGAGTGCCAATATTAGAGACATAAATTCAGCAAAGCAAAAGTTCTCTGAAGCCCTCCCCTCATCTATTATTCAGTTTAATGTTTTGCTTACATTTTGAATGAAATCTCTAAGTAATAATACTCAGTATGCAAACATTACTACAGTTTGCAATGTTGCTTGTATCTGATTTTATTGGATAATTGCGATTGTTTTGTTTGCAACCTGCCTAGTTAATAGGCAGGCTATAAATATTTTATATACATAAATAAATGCTTTAGATACAGCCTATGGGGCATGAGGTTAATTTTCCAATACCGTGGTACAAATGAGCATCATTTGAAGGGCAGAGTATGGTGCAGGGGTGTAGCCACGTGGGGCCACGGAGGCATGGGCCCCCATAGATTTGGCCCTGGCCCCCCCCCACCGCCAACCCCTTTGACCCCCTTCCAGCCACCAACCTTCCCCCACCGCCATCGGGTACTTTTGCTGGCCGGGGTCCCCAACCCCCGCCAGCCGAAGTCCTCTTCTCCGGCGCAGCCCCGTTGCTGATCTGCAAGGGCAGGCTTCTGTTTCTGCGAGTCTGATGTCCTGCACGTACGTCCTGCACATCAGACTCACAGAAACAGAAGCCTGCCCTTGCAGATCAGCAATGCGGCCGCGCAGGCTTCTGCTTCTGTGAGTCTGATGTGCAGGACGTACGTGCAGGACGTCAGACTCACGGAAACAGAAGCCTGCGCAGCCACATTGAGTGGCCTAGTGGTTAGAGTGGTGGACTTTGGGCCTGGGGAACTGGGTTCGATTCCCACTGCAGGCACAGGCAGCTCCTTGTGACTCTGGGCAAGTCACTTAACCCTCCATTGCCCCAGGTACAAATAAGTACCTGTATGCAATATGTAAGCCACATTGAGCCTGCTATGAGTGGGAAAGCACAGGGTACAAATGTAACAACAACATGGAATGTTGCTACTATTGGAGATTCTAGATGGAATGTTGCTACTATTGAGATTCTGTTGCTACTATTTGACATTCTACATGGAATGTTAATGTTGCTATTCCACTAGCAACATTCCATGTAGAAGCCTGCCCTTGCAGATCAGCAATGCGGCCGCGCAGGCTTCTGCTTCTGTGAGTCTGATGTGCAGGACGTACGTGCAGGACGTCAGACTCACGGAAACAGAAGCCTGCGCAGCCACATTGAGTGGCCTAGTGGTTAGAGTGGTGGACTTTGGGCCTGGGGAACTGGGTTCGATTCCCACTGCAGGCACAGGCAGCTCCTTGTGACTCTGGGCAAGTCACTTAACCCTCCATTGCCCCAGGTACAAATAAGTACCTGTATGCAATATGTAAGCCACATTGAGCCTGCTATGAGTGGGAAAGCACAGGGTACAAATGTAACAACAACATGGAATGTTGCTACTATTGGAGATTCTAGATGGAATGTTGTTACTATTGGAGATTCTAGATGGAATGTTGCTACTATTGAGATTCTGTTGCTACTATTTGAGATTCTACATGGAATGTTAATGTTGCTATTCCACTAGCAACATTCCATGTAGAAGCCTGCCCTTGCAGATCAGCAATGCGGCCGCGCAGGCTTCTGCTTCTGTGAGTCTGACGTGCAGGACGTCAGACTCACAGAAGCCTGTGCGGCCACATTGAGTGGCCTAGTGGTTAGAGTGGTGGACTTTGGTCCTGGGGAACTGGGTTCAATTCCCACTGCAGGCACCGGCAGCTCCTTGTGACTCTGGGCAAGTCACTTAACTCTCCATTGCCCCAGGTACAAATAAGTACCTGTATGCAATATGTAAGCTGCATTGAGCCTGCTATGAGTGGGAAAGCGTGGGGTACAAATGTAACAACAACATGGAATGTTGCTACTATTGGAGATTCTAGATGGAATGTTGCTACTATTGAGATTCTGTTGCTACTATTTGACATTCTACATGGAATGTTAATGTTGCTATTCCACTAGCAACATTCCATGTAGAAGCCTGCCCTTGCAGATCAGCAATGCGGCCGCGCAGGCTTCTGCTTCTGTGAGTCTGATGTGCAGGACGTACGTGCAGGACGTCAGACTCACGGAAACAGAAGCCTGCGCAGCCACATTGAGTGGCCTAGTGGTTAGAGTGGTGGACTTTGGGCCTGGGGAACTGGGTTCGATTCCCACTGCAGGCACAGGCAGCTCCTTGTGACTCTGGGCAAGTCACTTAACCCTCCATTGCCCCAGGTACAAATAAGTACCTGTATGCAATATGTAAGCCACATTGAGCCTGCTATGAGTGGGAAAGCACAGGGTACAAATGTAACAACAACATGGAATGTTGCTACTATTGGAGATTCTAGATGGAATGTTGTTACTATTGGAGATTCTAGATGGAATGTTGCTACTATTGAGATTCTGTTGCTACTATTTGAGATTCTACATGGAATGTTAATGTTGCTATTCCACTAGCAACATTCCATGTAGAAGCCTGCCCTTGCAGATCAGCAATGCGGCCGCGCAGGCTTCTGCTTCTGTGAGTCTGACGTGCAGGACGTCAGACTCACAGAAGCCTGTGCGGCCACATTGAGTGGCCTAGTGGTTAGAGTGGTGGACTTTGGTCCTGGGGAACTGGGTTCAATTCCCACTGCAGGCACCGGCAGCTCCTTGTGACTCTGGGCAAGTCACTTAACTCTCCATTGCCCCAGGTACAAATAAGTACCTGTATGCAATATGTAAGCTGCATTGAGCCTGCTATGAGTGGGAAAGCGTGGGGTACAAATGTAACAACAACATGGAATGTTGCTACTATTGGAGATTCTAGATGGAATGTTGCTACTATTGAGATTCTGTTGCTACTATTTGACATTCTACATGGAATGTTAATGTTGCTATTCCACTAGCAACATTCCATGTAGAAGCCTGCCCTTGCAGATCAGCAATGCGGCCGCGCAGGCTTCTGCTTCTGTGAGTCTGATGTGCAGGACGTACGTGCAGGACGTCAGACTCACGGAAACAGAAGCCTGCGCAGCCACATTGAGTGGCCTAGTGGTTAGAGTGGTGGACTTTGGGCCTGGGGAACTGGGTTCGATTCCCACTGCAGGCACAGGCAGCTCCTTGTGACTCTGGGCAAGTCACTTAACCCTCCATTGCCCCAGGTACAAATAAGTACCTGTATGCAATATGTAAGCCACATTGAGCCTGCTATGAGTGGGAAAGCACAGGGTACAAATGTAACAACAACATGGAATGTTGCTACTATTGGAGATTCTAGATGGAATGTTGTTACTATTGGAGATTCTAGATGGAATGTTGCTACTATTGAGATTCTGTTGCTACTATTTGAGATTCTACATGGAATGTTAATGTTGCTATTCCACTAGCAACATTCCATGTAGAAGCCTGCCCTTGCAGATCAGCAATGCGGCCGCGCAGGCTTCTGCTTCTGTGAGTCTGACGTGCAGGACGTCAGACTCACAGAAGCCTGTGCGGCCACATTGAGTGGCCTAGTGGTTAGAGTGGTGGACTTTGGTCCTGGGGAACTGGGTTCAATTCCCACTGCAGGCACCGGCAGCTCCTTGTGACTCTGGGCAAGTCACTTAACTCTCCATTGCCCCAGGTACAAATAAGTACCTGTATGCAATATGTAAGCTGCATTGAGCCTGCTATGAGTGGGAAAGCGTGGGGTACAAATGTAACAACAACATGGAATGTTGCTACTATTGGAGATTCTAGATGGAATGTTGCTACTATTGAGATTCTGTTGCTACTATTTGACATTCTACATGGAATGTTAATGTTGCTATTCCACTAGCAACATTCCATGTAGAAGCCTGCCCTTGCAGATCAGCAATGCGGCCACGCAGGCTTCTGTTTCTGTGACACCAGCTTCTGTATTGCTTTTCTACCAAACTAGCCATTTTATTACATTTAGGGAAACCCTTCACAATTTCTTTAAAGTGCAACAGAATTGTAAAGCCATTAGAAGAGAAGAGATCCGGAATAAATGAAGGGTACTGGGATGTCTTACCACAAAGTCCGTGTTGTTTCCAGTGGTTCTGTTGAATAGGCAGGTAGCGTTATTGGAGCAGTTACAAAGAATCAGTGAAAGAAACAACTCTTGTGTAACTTTGGAATCATTTGCTCTCACGATAGCATGGAGCGGAGAGGAGCTCGTTGGATGCCAAGTTAATGTTCCATTTCCTGTTTAGCAAAAGGAAACTAGAATTGGTTGAGCCAGCAGCGATGTTTAACAGACTAACACTATCAGAAAATGTTTTATCATTTCTAAACAGCCAATATAGTACATCTGAGGGATTATAATGGCCTACATTGGACTATTTGACTACATCTGATTTCTTTTTGAGCTTACCAGATTGTGCTTTTCCAAAATGGCCGCCGGTTTACTTCTCAGCACTGAGGGCTCGCTCATAGTACTACTACTACTACTATTTAGCATTTCTATAGCGCTACAAGGCGTACGCAGTGCTGCATAGGTAACTCCGCACATTATAAGTTTAGCTCTTGTAATATTTTTGATAACTAAATATGGCGCCTTCATCTAATAATTCTTACCTATTATTCTGATATCATTTGAGTTTGTATCCAATGAGAAAACAATGGTATCGTTATTTGGATCAGTTGCCACATACTGAACTGTGATTGGTTCATTAAGTCTTGTGCTAATTACAGAAGGTCCTGTGATATTTGGGGGGAAGTTCTCTGAGGAAAGAATATGACAACAAGGGATTAGGCTTCAGAATTATTGATATTCCTAGAGCAAAAGGCTTGAACAAAACTCAATTCCTTCAAAAATTAAACATTGGTATTTCACAGTAACACAGTATACACATCTTGAGCAAAAGAAACAACTGTTCTCCATCTCTCTCTACCCTGTCATTTCAATTCCTTGTTTTCCTTATTTTATTACGTTTTCTTGTCTCTTCGTCAGAGCTTTTTTTGCGGGGGTACTTGGGGGTACTGAGTACCGGCACCTTTTCCATTGTCTGCTAAAATTGACCCATGGACCCCAAGTTTTAATGAAAATGCTCAGGTTCTACACACCAGTTCTGCCTTGTCATAGATTCTGTGACTGGTTGCGGGGGGCCTGGCTATTTTGGGGTGGGTCCCTCAGTGATCACCCCACTCCTGAAGGGTGGCCTGGCATTTGAGTACCGGCACCTTTTTTGCTCTTCGTGATTTCTTTTCCTGCCTATCCTAGCACTGAGTTTGTGGATTTTTTATTTAATTAGTTGCCTTTTCCAGATCTGTGCTTAAGGTGAGTTTCAGGCAGGTGCACAGGTTGTGGTCACTATACTGGACTTATATCGCAAACTCATAATCTCAAAACTATCTGCCATTAGCCAAATGGTTATGCAAAGAAAAGATCAATTATTATAAACCAGTGCTCTAAGGAGTCAACAACAGGGTTGGCCTGTGGCTCAGAGGAAGTAATCTACAAAGCCATGTAGAGGACCTCCTGTGTCAGGTCTTCTGTCCCTTGGGCCAGCTAAGGCTGCGGGTGCTGCAGAAGGGAGGGGACATCCCAAGCGCACCTGGATAAATTGCCTATCCATGTGACATCTTATGAACCCCAAAAGGAAACTCTCTTTGGCACATTCCAAGTACCACAGTGAGCATTAGGGATAAATTTGAATGACTGAGATCCTACTCCACATACCCTGGCTTAGGAGTGAGGTTGATTGCTGTCACGGTATGTGCAAAAATAGCCCATTTGGAGAAATTGCTCCAGAGAGAAGCAATACTTGGTGTCTAGATTTGGAACCCATGAATGCATGGTTCTAGAAAGAGCCTCGGAATATCCCCCCTCCCCCCCCTCCCCCCAGGACTGGCACTGGGAGTTGGGAGGGAATATAAAAGAGGATAAAATCCCCAGGTCATTGTGAATGAAGGCTGACAGGGCCAGATCCCAGCCCTGCTTAAAAATAAACTGGAAACTGCCAGCCTCCCCCCCACCCCTCCAAAATATCAATCCCTTTCATGGAGACAAACTGATGCTTTTATTTATTTTAAATTTCAGCCATTCCACCCCTCTTGAAGCTCTACTTAAACATGCATAATAATTTGTGAAATTCACTTGCAATAAAATTCACTTGCAAACAAAGATCTGTCTTTTATAACTGCAAGAGAAATATAATATGAAGTTTTATGCAAAACAGAACATTTGTATCAGAGCTTAACTCTGTGTAGATAAGAGAGTTGCTCATTTTTAACAAAATCATGGCAGGAATTCCAAAGAAACAATCAGAGCTTTCTGCCCCTACCCAATGGGCTTTTGTGGCATTTGAGAGGAGTTTTGCAAAGCAAGATCACCGACAATGATATGGGAATGGGACAACCATTTGGTTTACTTTCAAGATTATTAGTGGAAGAGTAGCCCAATGGTTAGAGCAGCAAGCTGAGGACCAGAGGGACAAGGATTCAATCTCACTGCAGCTCCTTGTGATCCTGGGCAAGTCACTTATGGGCCCTATTAATAAGCTGGGTAAGCATCTATATGCGTCAAAATGGAGCTACCGCATGGCCCTTGCGGTACTTTCATTTTTGGTGCCATGTCCACTACGTGTGCCCGAAAGATATTTTTTTAATTTTCTGGCGTGCGTCACCTACGCATGCCAAGTGGCATTTGGTGCGTGAAGGTTTTTACCGCCCAGTTACTATGTGAGACTTTACCGTTAGGTCAATGGCTGGTGGTCTCAGACCCAAAATGGACACGCTGCAATTTTCATTTTGCCGCACATCCATTTTTGGCAAAAATTTTAAAAAGTCATTTTTTGCAGGTGCGCTGAAAAAATGATTCTGCGCGTGCCCAAGACACGCGTCTACAGTACCGCAAGCCATTTTTCAGCACACCTTAGTAAAAGGACCCCTTAACTTTCCATTGCCTTAGGTACAAACTCAGGTTCTGGAAAAAAAAAAAACCCTACTGTACCTGAATCTACACTGCTTCAATACCTTGCAGGCAGTTTATGACAATAAAAAAAGGCAGTGATGTATATTTTGCAGGGCAGCATCCAAAGACTAAGAGGAAACCGGTGTTCTCTTGAAGTCTGTTGCAAAATGGTTATTTTGCCTTTATTGCCTTTATTAGTCTTTGTTTTCTATAAATTGGTTCTTAGCACATAAGCAGGGTCCATGAAGCCCTGCATCCTGTCTCCGACAGCGGCCAATCCAGGCTTCAAGAACCTGGCAACCCCCCCCCCCCCCCCAAAAAAAAAAAAAAAAATTAATAATGTTCAATGGACTTTTCCTTCAGGAATCTGTTCAAACCCCCCTTAAACTCCGTAAGGCCAGCTGCTGTCACTACATTCTCCGGCAACGAGTTCCAGAGCCCAACTACACGCTGAGTAAAGAAAAACTTTCTCCTGTTTGTTTTAAATCTACCATATTCTAGCTTCATCTTGTGTCCCCTGGTTCTGTTATTGTTTGAAAGTGTAAACAAACGCTTCACATCTGTCCGCTCTACTCCGCTCATTATCTTGTAGACCTTCTATCATAAGTACATAAGTAACGCCATACCGGGAAAAGACCACAGCCTGAAATAAAGATGCAGCGGACATACCCATAGAGCTGATTTGTACTTTAAAGGAATCAGAGCTCTGCAGGGTAGCTTCACCCACAGCAAAGTCCCCAGTGCTCAAAATGTCGAAGACGCATTCCTCATTCCCTCTGCAGCTTTCATTGGCTTTTCCAACCATTGCGCTGTCCGTGGTCCTGAGCAGCTCATCATAGAATTTGGGTACAAAGCTATTGTTATTATAAGTGTACCACGATTCACCAGCTGAGGCGTTGTATTGGAAAATGCTGTTGTTGGGTGTAGTTTTCCCTGAATTACAAGAGAGTGTATTAAAACCAGTTATATCAACATTAAATATTCAACAGTGTTTCCAGAGCTCCTGAGCAATTGGGAGGCGTTATAGAACAAACCAGGTTAACTAGGTCTTCGTTAGGGAAAGATGATCCTATCTCCATCCTGATAGATTATCTGGAGAGTGGCTCAGGAGAGCTTTCTGCTGTCCTGGGTTATCCAGATAATTATCTGGGTTGCTCGCTGTTAACCCACTGCTCTGCCCAAGCTCCCATCTCGGACCACCCTGCTGAATGTGCCTCTCACTGGAGTCGCTCTTACCTGGATAAGTATCTTTGAATATCGACCCTTATGTATGAAGGAGGAGGGGTCAAGAGACATTCTGTGGGATGGAGCCAAAGGTTATGAGGATAACGAGTGCTATCTGGATATTTTTATTCATTTTAGTAGGACTGGACAGATAGGGCTAGATTCTGTGTATAGCACCGAAAAATCGACATAAAAAAATGAGCATTCAGCACTATTCTGTAAATGGTGATCTGAGTTGGGTGCCATTTATAGAATAGCATTTGGCGCCGGGATCCACGTCCCATTTTGACTGCGAGAATTTACACCAACTGAAATGTGGTGTGCATCCTTGAGCCTAAATTAGGCGCAGATCTACCGTATTCTATAACACTGCGCACAAATTCATGGAATGCCCTGCCCTGGCCCACCCATGTCCCTCCCATGGCCTGGCCCCCTTTCTAGATCCACATGTAAAAATTTATGAACGCACCTTTTTAGAATACCAACTATAAAGATGCGCACGTAAGTTCCAATGGTTGCTAATTAATGCCAATAATTGATTGTTTGCACCCAATTATCAGCACTAATTGACTTGTTGTTCAATTAAATTTGATGTGCAAGTTGGGCGCATGCCCGAGCTTTCGAGTGCAATTAGCGCCATGTATAGAATTAGGGGGATCGTGTTCTGAACTTAAATGGATTAACTTCATTACTTAGGACTACATAAAGGTCCAACTTAAGTGAAGAAGCTGCCTGAAAAATCCACATTAAAATATCTGGAGAATGAACTTAGGAGCCCTTTTATCCAGCTGCAGTAAAACGTGGCCTGCGATAGTGTGGATGCGTGAAATCGGTGTGCGCTGGGCCACTTTTTACCACGGCTGAGAAAAAAAGGGCTTTTTTAAATGGGAGCAGTAAATGACCATGCGTAAAAATTAAAAGTAGTGTGCAGTTATTTAGAGCTTGAGCTCTTACTGTCACCAATGACCTAACGGCACGGGCTCATGCGCTACACACATGGTAATTATGCAGCACGTGCCAATGTGGCCACACTGCCAATTACCGCCAGGAACGCCTCCCGCAGTAGAAAATAAAAAATCATTATCTACCCCGGGAAACAGCATGTGCCGACCTCAGAATTACCGCAGGGTGCCAGCGTTGCCCCGGCGGCAGGGGCGTAGCCAGGCTTCGGCGGGAGGGGGGCCAGAGCCCGGGGTGAGGGGGTACATTTTAGCCCCCCTGGTGCCAGGGACCCCCCCCCCCCCCGCCACCTTTGACCTCCCCCCGGCACCCCTCCCTTTTTGACCCTCCCTTCCCACCGCTACCAACCTTCCCCCGAGTCCCCCGCCGCTGCCGTCAGGTATCTGTGCTGGCGGGGGGTCCCCAACCCTCGCCAGCCAAAGTCGTCTTCAGCCGGTCTCCAGGCCGGCACACTGCTGCAGCTGATGTGGAAGCCTAGGATTTAGTTTCTTCTGTGTGAGTCGTCCTGACGTCCTGCACGTTGAACGTGCAGGACATGTGCCGGCCCGGAGACCGGCTGAAGAGGACTTTGGCTGGCGAGGGTTGGGGACCCCCGCCAGCACAGATACCCGATGGCAGCGGTGAAGGAGGGTTAGCGGCGACAGGAAGGGGGGGTCGAAAGGGTCGGCGGGGACTAGGGCCAAATCTGGGGGGGCCCAGGTCCTTGTGGCCCCAGGTAGTTACGCCCCTGCCCGGCGGTAGTGCTGACTTGGTGTGTGCTACCTGGACTGCTGCTTAGTAAAAGGGCCCCTCAATGCAGCAGCCGACCCACTGATTCTTCACCTCTGCTTTTACTCTGACAGGGAGGAGATTTACTTTCATTTCTTAGCCTGCAACTTTATCTGCTGTAGAAATACAGACGTCTGAGATGGACAAAGCTCTGACATCAGACTCCAGGCTCTCGAAGCTCAGAATCCATTCCTCTGCACTGGTCTTCTGAAGCCCTAATCTTATTTCCAAGACATGATGAACAGTAGAAGAGGAACAGGCCCCAGATCTGCGCTGCTTTTATTTACATGAGCTACACGGTAGTAACGGGCTTTTCCTATTCGGGAAGGAGAGATGGAAGAGAGTCGTTGGGTTTCATGTGTAACTGTCTGCCACTCCTCACTGCTCTGGGATGCCTATAACTTACATTTATCTTCATGTAAGTTTACACTTCCTAATGTATATAGCATGGGGAGACAGTCTGCAGAGCAAATCAAAAATACATTTTAGGAATAGAAATGAAATATTCTCCCACACTTTCTTCCCCTAAAATCAGGACAGTGATGAACAAGAGAGCAAAATGAATGAAGAAGGTCGGCCTACATGTCATTCCCATGTCAAATATCTGGGTGTCATTGGGCAGTTTTTCTCCATCAAACTCCAGCGGTGTTCCATTCGCTGCCATGAGATCGTCTCTTTTATCATCATTATAGATACCTCGAAAGAAAGGGAAAAGATTTAACTCCCCGACAAGTGACAGCTAAGCGGCAATTAAACACATTAATGAATTTAAATTTTATCTTTCTACAGGCAACAAAAATGAGAAGGGGGGCAAAACAGGTGGTCTATTTAGAAAAACAATAAAATGACTCGACGCAGTCCTGTGTCTGCTTCAGGAGTCAAATAAATTATTTCAGCCACAGATGAGAAAAATTCAAACGCGAGAGCAAAAACCTCCAAAGATACAGCGTCCGAAGTGCTGACGAACGAAGTGCCAAAGTAAGGAAGCAGGTCAATAAACCAACTGTTTTGGAACCAACTGGCCTGCCACCTTCTTCTCATTTTTAGGACACTTCTGCTGTTCTTTGGCTTCACCTTTTTACAGGCAGCAGGACCCCCACTACAGGCAGCAGGAACCCCCCCCCCCCCCCCCCCGGTTTCTGAGAGGCTCAAACCGACCCCTGTAGTAGCATTAGCGTAAATAATAAACAGATTAATATAATTTTACCCATGAAACAGAACCCCTCCAAGTTTGCTTTAAAGTGGGCGTGGGGGGTCTTTGCATCTGATCTGACAGCCGAACACAGTCTGTTCAAGAAATCTCTAAAGACTTACCTTTGTGATTGTTCTTACTCCACTCCTGCTTGATCCCCTGCATTCCCTCACTCCTCTCCCCTGTTGACCCCCTCTCTTCCCCTCCTCTACTCTCCACTCTGCCTTGCATACGAATTGTTATATTGTACCTCTCCTACAACATTGTAAGCCACATAGAGCCTGCCTTGGTGGGATTATGTGGGATATAAATGTTCACAATAAATAATAAATAATTTATTTCTGGGGTGGATACTGGAGCAGACTTTGCAGTGAATGGAACAGTCATTTTATCATGTAACTGAAAACTGAAGCACTGAGACAATGAGGCTAGTGCAGGGCCACAGAGTCGTAAAGAGGAGGTTTGAATCAGTGGCGTAGCTACATGGGGCCACGGGGGCCTGGGGCCCCCCCCCCCAAATTTCCTCTTGGCCCCTGGTTTTGCACGTCCATCGTGCTCCTTTTAGTGAAACTGAGCATGCTCAATTTCACTAAAAGGAGTGTGCAGGACGTGAGGGGAAGACAGAGCAGGGCAGGCAATGCGGTGGCGCTGGAGATTGGCGCTGGACAAGGCTTCTACTGGCGGGGTTGGGGACCTCCACCAGCCAAGTTTCAGTCGGCCTCTACCATACTTGTCAGAGGACTCTGCTCTGTAGGACCTCCTCTGGGTAATCCCGACCGGCCTGACTTTGATAAGGATAAAGCTAAATTTAAGGGACCCCCGTTCCCCCCCCCCCCACACACACACTCTTTGACGCTTTCTCTGCGGCTTCTTACCCATCAGCCCTTCTGTCCGGTTTTGATAGGATGAACTCAAAGAAACAACGAAGTTCAAGGCTCCCGTCCTGGCAGAGACGGTCAGAGAAATCCCACCATCAAACGAAGCTTGGATTTCATTATTCTCTGTTTTCTGCAGCATAACTTTGCCAATGTACGTGGCATTATCTTCACCGAAATAAAACAATAAAATGCATTATTGTATGAAACAACCGTCCATTAATCAATAACACAAGAAATGAGATCCTTAAGAACATCATTATGAGATGCTGAATTTACTAATTTGCAGTGATTTCACACTTTCTTTGTAATGGAGTGCATTTTTTTGGGGGGGGGGGGGAGGGGGGTACGCATAGCAGGCCATGCATGTTTGCTTACTTACTATGCTCTCTGGTGGAGGGATAAGAAAGTAACTTTATTCACTCAATAGAGAAACAGTAAAAAAAAGTAACATCTTTGTCGAAAAAAGGAAGATAGCAATTCTTCAATTCAGTGGCCCTTTTACCAAACTGTGGTAAAGAGTGGCCTTAGTGTGTCCTTACGTGGGTCATTCCCGCGTGCTAAGGCCATTTCTACAACATGGGTAAAATGGCTGCTTTTTCTATTTTTTTGAATTAATGGCCACACACTAATTTTAGTAGACGTAAGAGAAAAGGCGTAATGTACATGTGGAAGGAGGAGCACGGAAATTTCAAGAGAGCCTGTTATGGCTGAGGGTCAGGTGGTCCTTTACCCCCTGGATTCTATATATGGCATCGAAATTTCAGCGCAGATCCAAGATGCAACACAGGGACCCTTTTACGAAGCTGCAGTAGGGCTAACGCACAGGTAGCGTGCGCCAACTCGACCCTACTGCAGGGGTAGCGTAGTTTCGAAGTTGGTGCGCGCTGTTTCCCCATGGTAGAAAATCATTTTCTATTATCTACCATTGGGGGGGGGGCCTTCCTGGTGGTAATTGGAAGAGCACAGCCACATTGCTGTACGCTGCCTGATTACTGCAGAAGTAGCGCATGATCCCTTAGTGCCAAGTAAATAGATGGTGTTAAGGGCTCAGGCAGTAAATAGCCATGCGCTACTTTTCAGTTTAGCTCACGGCCATTTACAGCCCAGTTAAAAAAAGGTCTTTTTCCCAGCCACAGTAAGTAAAGATATGGCCCAGAGTGTAGCAATTTCACGCACTCACACTAACGCAGGCCACTTTTTACCACGGCTTAATAAAAAGGCCCCTTAATGAGCTATCAAGTATGAATTAATTAATTTATTTATTTGTTGCATTTGTATCCCACATTTTCCCCACCTTTTTGCAGGCTCAATGTGGCTTATAGTATGCCGTAGAGGCGATCGCCATTTCCGGAATCAGAAATACAAGGTGGTATTGCATTAAGTTCATAAATGGTAGAGTAAATTATAGAGTAAATTAGATAATCAGTTCATGTCCAGCGTGAGAAATAAGGTGGTAGTGCGTTAACATTCGTTAGTGATAGAGTTACTGAAGCAGTCAGGTATAGAGTGTTCGGTTTTCTCTGGTTCTGGTCAGTGGTGTACCAAGGGGGGGGGGGGCGGTGGGTGCGGTCCGCCCCGGGTGCACGCCGCTGGGGGGGGGGGTGCCGCTCGCCTGTCGGCTTCGCTCGTTCCGTGCTCCCTCTGCCCCGGATCAGGTTACTTCCTGTTCCGGGGCAGAGGGAGCATGGAACGAGCGAAGCTGACAGGTGCACAACACCCCCACCCCCCAGCAGGTAAAAATGCACCTGGGGGGGAGGTGTCCTTTCGCCGGGGGGGGGGGGGGTCATGCTGTACCCCGGGGGGGGGGCGCATCGGCGATCCACCCCGGGTGTCAGCCACCCTAGGAACGCCACTGGTTCTGGTAGAGTTTCGTTATCTGGTATTTAGGATGGATCATTGTGGTATGCCTTTTTGAACAGGTTGGTTTTTAGTAATTTTCGGAAGATTGTTAGGTCGTGCACTTAATAATTAATAATTGCATTAATTTGCATGTGCTTGTGCATATTCCATAGCCCCAAGCACTTAAATCCCATTGGGGCCCTTTTAGAAAGGTGCGGGAGGTCCTACGCATGAATAGCGCATGCCAAATCAACACTAGCGGCCGGCTAGGGCAGTAATTCTGAATTTGGTGCGCACCAAATCCCGTGCTAGAAAATAATTTTCTACCGCAGGCCGCTTACCCGGCGGTAAACAGCAATTGGCACGTGCTGCATATTTACCGCATGGGTAGGGCAATGGGTGGGTGAAAATGGACACACACTGGTTTGAATTTTAGCACACGTCTCTGTTCCAGCCCCTTAAAAAAAGGTCCTTTTTCCAAGATGCGGTAAAAAAAATGGCCCAGCGCGTGCCCAAAAGACACACTTGCACTACTGCAGGCCACCTCTTACCGCAGCTTAGTAAAAGGACCCCCATGGCGCGCAACTCAAAGGAGGGTGTGGCCGGGGAGGGGCAGGGGTGTGTCTGGGGCGTTCCGAACATTTGTGAGTAGTTTTATAGACTAGCGCCATTTACACGCTGAAATGCCATGAGTTGAGCACCAACAGCAATAAGGCACTTAAATAGTGAAGAGAGCTTTCAATCGACCGTTCTTCGTACGCTCAACTTCTCAATCTACTTAACCTCTATATCACCAGGTCCAGATGATCAGAAAGTCATAATAGGATCTGTCAGATCAACGCATCCACCTCCTAATTGACTAAATATTTCTTCATGAGCCAAGCATACGTAATCCTCATCAATCCCATAGCATCTTAGACTTACAATTTTTTATATTTATATATATATTTTTTCAATTATTTTCATACTTTCACAATCATTCTTATTCTTAATTTTCCTTCTGTTATGCACAGGTCAAATGCTTCAATTATGCATAGGTCATACTTAGCTTATCAGCTACTTTCCATGATACGCGGTGGAGACTAGTAATCACCGACATAGATCCATGTTTCGCTACGTGCTGTTTCAAGGTAGTCTCCTCACAATAGCATTTACACCATGTTTCAGCTGGCGTAAATACCAGCAACTCAACTGTAAGTGTGAGAATGGGCTCTAAGCGCTGTTCTATAAAGAGCAGTAACATCGCTGCTTAGAGCCGATTTTTTCTGGTCCTGATTTACGAGCACATGTATAAAATTTTCTTCTCCCCCCCCCCCCCCCCGAGGAGATTTATCACCTAAACACCTGTTTTCTGACCCAGACATCCTATAAACGCTATCCTCAGATTGTGGCAGTGAAGAACAGAAGTTAAGCAGCGATTTAAGTGACGACATACCGGTGACATCAAAAGCAGTCCCGTTGATTTGAACAGCACTTGAGTTCTCACCGACGATTTGCCACTCAACCTGAAACAACTATCAAATCACATGTATTAACTTTAGTAGTGTAAAACCTACAATCGAGACTGTACCATGCTTTAGCTGCTCGCTGTATGACTTGTTCACAGGTGCTCCTGTCACACCTGCTTTGTCACCACCCATGAGAGGAGACAGTGGACGGGGAGCAATATTTGGGAAGGCGATCAGCACATCCAAGGATGAATCATCTGTGTTACTTAATGGGAACCTTCATGGAAAGCATTCAACATCAACTGAATCTGTGCTCATTTCGCTGATTTTTAGAAGGATGCAGAGTAGTGGCTCAGTTTAACTTTTAATTTCCAATAGTGTAAGGGGCCCTTTTACTAAGGTACGTAGGCGCCTTATCCTGCTTATTTTCAAAGGAGAAGGGCGGCCATCTTCTGACACAATCGGGAGATGACCGGCCTTCTCCTAAGGCCGGCCAAATCGGTATAATCAAAAGCCAATTTTGGCAGGCTTCAACTGCTTTCTGTTGCAGGGCTGGCCAAAGTTCAAGGGGACGTGTCGGCAGTGTACCGAAGGCGGGGCGGGGCGTGGTTAAAAGATGGTCAGCCTCGGCAGATAATGGAAAAAAAGAAGGCCGGCCCTGACGAGCATTTGGCCGGCTTTACTTGGTCCATTTTTTATCACGACCAAGCCTTGAAAGGTGCCCGAACTGACCAGATGATGACTGGAGGGAATCAGGGATCACCTCCCCTTACTCCCCCAGTGGTCACCAACCCCCTCCCACCCAAAAAAAAATGTAAAAACATTTTTTTGTCAGCCTCTATGCCAGTCTCAAATGTCATACCCAGCTCCATCACAGCACTATGCAGGTCCCTGGAGCAGTTTTTAGTGGGTACTGCAGTGCACTTCAGGCAGGCGGACGCAGGCCCATCCCCCCCTACCTCTTACACTTGTGGTGGTAAATGGGAGCCCTCCAAAACCCACCCAAAACCCACTTTACCCACATCTAGGTGCCCCCCGTTACCCTTTAAGGGTTATGGTAGTGTTGTACAGTTGTAGATAGTGGGTTTTGGTTGGGGGGGGGGGGCTCAGCACCCAAGGTAAGGGAGCTATGCACCTGGGATCAATTTCTGAAGTCCACTGCAGTGCCCTCTAGGGTGCCCAGTTGGTGTCTTGGCATGTGAGGGGGACCAGTGCACTACAAATGCTGGCTCCTCCCACGACCAAATGGCTTGGATTCGGCCAGGTTTGAGATGGCCGCCATTAGTTTCCATTATCGGCGAAAACCAATGGCGGCCATCTCTAACGCCGGCAATTTCTAAGGGTGGCCAAATGTTGAGACTTGGCCGGCCCCGACCGTATTATCAAAATGAAAGATGGCTGGCCATCTTGTTTCGATAATACGGTCGGGTACGCCGCTTTACGGGGCTGTCATTAGAGATGGCCTCCCTTATAGATGGCCGGCCCCGTTCGATTATGCCCCTCCATGCGCATCCAGCATGCGTCAAATTGGAACTCCCGCTCACAGCGTGCCCCAGGTGGTAATTCCATTTTTTGACATGTGTCCAAAACACGCGGTACAAAATATTTTCTATTTTCTACCACATGGTGTTTACCCAGTGGTAATCGGCAGTTTGTGCACTAAGAGGTACTATTCCCTGTGCTGCATGAGGGATCTCTACCAGTAACAAGTATGTGCAGAAGCCTTTTTAGTTAACACGCATGTTAATACCATGTGCATGCAACACGTTTACCAGCTTGTACAGTAAAGCTTCTGTCTAAGTACGAGCTTTATTGCATAGACGTCATTATCTTAATAGTTCAGCTAAAACTAATTCCAGTCTAGAGGTGAGACCTTGTGTTATTGTTAGGTTCCTAAATAGAAAGCTGAGTACCAATTCCTTTACCTGTGTTCCATTGTCAACGGCGGCTGCCAAGCCCACAAAGTTTGTGGCATAGGAAGTTCCATTTCCCGCTCTCGCAGTGCGGCCCTGGAGTTTGAATATCACCAAATTGTTCTCATCCTTCACATTCAGCAGAATAAATTCCCCCAGGCCATTGAAGGTGTAGGTGACTTCATCCAACGTATTAATGTGTGGATCTCCAAAGAACATTCCTTTTAGAGTTTGGAGTAGGGGAAGGGAAAGATTAATAATCAATCACAGAAAGATAGACTACAAGATAAAAACTGCCAGGCTGCTGCTGCTCTTCCACAGACCCTAACTGATCCCTGGTTTACTCTCTGTTCTCTACCGCTATGGGCTTTCTGTGCCTCTCTCAGGCTTTCTTCAACTCAAGCACTTATGTACCTTTACCACTCCTACTGGGAGGCTCTTTCATGCATCCATCATCTGTTTTATAAGCAAATGTTGGAGAGAAGATCCGCCAGCAAACGGAGAACTCAAACGCCCCACGGTAAAAACAACAATGTATAAAAAGTGGGAGTACGACCAAGGATACCAGAAACTGGAGGATGTTCTTAAATAAAAAACTTTATTGAAGGTTTGAAGACTCGACACAACGTCGTGTTTCGGCCGTCAGGCCTGCATGAGGAGTCTGCTGTGCAAAGTGCTGCAGAGCAATGATGATGGAAATCCTCTGAAGATCTTACAGCAGTCTCTTGCATGGAGAATTGCTGAATAGCAATGAGGTTGGTTCTTCAAAAATGACATAGTAGTCTTTAAAAAGACTGTTTAAAAAAGTCCGGTTTAGCGATGTTCTCTTTCGTGATCTTTGGCGGTTTTGTTTATACTTGTTTATAGTGCAGTTCCTTCAGGACACAATTTTTTCATCTGCATTACTAATAGTGCGTGCAGCGCCTTTGACGGACTTTTTTAAACAGTCTTTTTAAAGACTACTACGTCATTTTTGAAGAACCAACCTCATTGCTATTCAGCAATTCTCCATGCAAGAGACTGCTGTAAGATCTTCAGAGGATTTCCATCATCATTGCTCTGCAGCACTTTGCACAGCAGACTCCTGATGCAGGCCTGACGGCCGACACACGATGTTGTGTCGAGTCTTCAAACCTTCAATAAAGTTTTTTATTTAAGAACATCCTCCAGTTTCTGGTATCCTTGGTCGTACTCCCACTTTTTATACATTATGAGCAAATATTGCCCTATGTTATTCCAGATCATACCAACTTTCAACCCCAACTTCCTTTCCTCTTAAATACCTGCCCCTTATGCATTATTTTAAAGGAAAATTCATTTGAATGTTTCAGTCACCTCCTCCATTCTCATAATTTGGTCATCAAACCTCACGACTCATAAGTGCTGGGCCCACCATTACCTGAAGTTCGAGCTGTGACGCTTTGTTACTCTGTTTAATTTACCTATTCGAGGTGGAATATACCCCCAGCAGAAATCAAATGGCCTCCTGGTATGATACAGTCCACAGAGTGAGGAAGAGCCAGAATCTCGGCAGCAGGAATTATACGGGTCAACTTCATTTACTGAAAAATAGAAAATGAACAGCCTTCATTTACTCCCAATAAACAAAAGTATCAAGAGTGAAAATATTAATATGTTCCCTAATTCACTACTTGTGGCAGTAGCGACAAATTCATCTTTCAATGCATTTTTAATCAATCCTATTTGCTTCTGGTTCCCAGGAAGATAAAGACCACACATGGAATTCAATTTTCAAAAGGGTGACTAGGAAAAAATGAGAAAAATGGTTAAAAAGAAGCTGAAATCAGGCAAAGACATTGTTTAAAAATACCACCATGGAAGCCCAAACCAGATGAATTCCACATATTAACAAAGGTGGAAAGAACAGCAAACGACAGCCAGCCAAAGGTGAAGTGAAAGAGGTTATTAGACTATGAAGAAAAACTTCCCATGGAGACAAACTCATAATACAAAAAAACAGAAGAAACCAGTCTTCGCAAAAAAAACCACAAAAAAGCAAAACAGCGAAGATGACTAACAAAACAAAAATAATCAAAAAATTAAAACCAAGAAAATATCAAATTTGTATTTAAAAATACAAATACATAAAAAAGTAAAAAATGAAAAGGACGACACTTGTTCGTAAAAAAATTAAAACACTTTATCAGCCAAAGGATAGTAGGGAGAAAGGGACTCGACACAGCTGTGTTTTGGCCATACAGGCCTGCGTCAGGAGTCTTCTCACCGTGTGTTGATTTTTAACTCTATCCAATTGTAAAGGGAATATCTGTGTCTCTTTTTGAACCATAGCGTTAAATAATCCTTGAAAACAAAGTCAAGCATAAACCATCAGAGCAGCGTCTCGTCTCTGTAAAGACAAACTCATAATAACACCTTTTTCAGGTACATCAGAAACAGAAAGTCTGTGAGGGAATCCATGGGACTGTTAGATCATGAAGGAGCAAAAGGGGCACTCAGGGAGGATAAGGCTACAGCAGAGAGATTGAATGAATGAATTCTTTGCTTCAGTCTTTACAGAAGAAGATGCAAGAGACCTACCTGTACCGGAAATGGTTTTCAAGGGTGACGATGCGGAGGAACTAAAAGAAATCGCTCAAACACGAAATTGCTGATTCGTTGTTAGTGATCTGTAACCTGTCGTTGAAATCATCCATAGTACCTGAAGATTGGAGGGTGGCCAATGTAACTCCGTTTTTAAAAAAAAAAGGGTTCCAGGGGTGATTCAGGAAATTACAGACTGGTAAATCTGACTTCAGTGCCAGGGAAAATAGTGGAAACGATTATAAAGAATACAATTATGGAATATGTAGACAAACATGGTTTAATGGGATAGAGTCAGCATGGGTTCAGCCAAGGAAAGTCTTGCCTCACCAATTTACTTTTATTTCTTTGAAGATGTAAATAAACATGTGGATAAAGGTGAGCTGGTTGGTATCTGTATTTTCAGAAAGCTTTTGACAAAGTTCCTTATGAGAGACTCCTGAGAAAATTATAAAGTCATGGGATAGGAGACAATGTCCTTCTGTGGAGTAGGAATTGGTTATTGGACAGAAAACAGAGGGTAGGGTTAAATGACACTTTTCTCAATGGAGGAGGGTGAACAGTGGAGTGCCACAGGGATCTGTATTGGGACCGGTGCTATTTAACATATTTATAAATGATCTGAAAAATGGAATGATGAGTGAGGTGATTAAATTTGCAGACGACAGAAAACTATTCAAAGTTGTCAAAACACATACAGATTGTGAAAAGTTGCAGGAAGACTTTAGGAAACTGGAAGACTGGACGTCCAAATGGCAGATGAAATTTAATGTGGACAAATGCAAAGTGATGCACATTGGGAAGAATAATCCGAATCATTGTTACCTGATGTTAGAGACCACCTTAGGAGTCATCACTCAAGAAAAAGATCTGGGTGTCATTGTAGATAATATGCCGAAATATTCTGCTCAGTGTGTGGTAGCGGCCAAAAAAGCAAACAGTATGCTAGGAATTATTAGGAAAGGGATGCAAAATAAGACCATTATAATGCCTCTGTATCGCTTCATAGTGGGACCTCACTGCGTTCAGTTCTGGTTGACGTATCTCAAAAAAGATAGAGCAGAATTAGAAAATGTTCAAGGAAGGGCAACCAAAATGATTAAGGGAGTGGAACTCCTCTCAGATGAGGACAGGCTTAAGAGGTTGGGGTTCTTCAGCTTGGAAAAGAGACAGATGAGGGGGGATAAGATTGAGGTCTATAAAATCCTGAGTGGTGTAGAATGGGAAAAAGAATCCATTTTTTACTCTTTCAAAAAGCACAAAGATTAGAGGACACGCCATAAAGTTTCACGGTAATACTTTTAAAATGAATAGGAGGAAATATTTTTCACTCAATGAACAGTTAAGCTCTGAAACTCATTACCAGAGAATGTGGTAAAATCAGTTAGCATATCTGCATTTAAAAATGGCTTGGACAAGTTCCTGGAGGAAAAGTCCGTAATCTGCTATTGAGATAGACATGGGGATAGTCACTGCTTATCCCTGGGATTGGTAGCATGGATTGGGATTCTGCCAGGTACTTGTGACCTGGGTTGACCACTGTTAGAGGCAGGATACTGGACTAGATGGACCATTGGCAATGCATATGTTCTTATGGTACATCTGCTTTTTACATGTGATAACGGTGCCTCAGGTTTCTAATATTTATTCCATAACGTATATGTTCAATGGATGAATTTTGACACTGAATCTATAAGTTTTATCCCTCCTCAGTCTGCCCCAAATCACTGCACTTTTTCCAACATAACTTTAGCTGTTTTGGTCTTTCCCAGTATGGCAATACTTATGTACTTATGTATATTTTTTTAAATCACTTATACGCTGGTACCAGCAAGTCTCATAAGTGCAGGTAGGTATCAGCCTCAGCATATGTGACAGAAATGCAAAGCACCAGATTCAGTTCCAACCTAATGAACAGAGTAAAAGTCCTGATCAGGTGAAATGCTCTGTTATTGGTTTAACCCCAGTCTTGGTCTCTCACCCTTATAGAAGTCAGAGAACAGAAGAAAGGAAGTGTTGATGCCCCTGTACAAGTCGTTGGTCAGGCCCCACCTGGAGTATTGTGTTCAGTTTTGGAGGCCGTACCTTGCGAAGGATGTTAAAAAAATGGAAGCGGTGCAAAGAAAAGCTACGAGGATGGTATGGGAGTTGCGTTCCAAGACGAATGAGGAGAGACTTGCGGACCTGAACATGTATACCCTGGAGGAAAGGAAGAACAGGGGTGATATGATACAGACGTTCAAATACTTGAAAGGTATTAATCCGCAAAAAAATCTTTTCCGGAGATGGGAAGGCGGTAGAACGAGAGGACATGAAATGAGATTGAAGGGGAGGAGACTCAAAAAAAGATGTCAGGCAGTATTTTTTCACGGAGAGGGTGGTGGATGCTTGGAATGCCCTCCCGCGGGAGGTGGTGGAGATGAAAACGGTAATGGAATTCAAACATTACGCCAAGCCCCCTCCCTACCCATCTTCAAATCCTTGCTCAAAGCCCACCTCTTCAGGGTTGCTTTCGGCACCTAACCTTTATACCTCTCAGGAAATGTAGACTGCCCCTATTTGACTGACTATACATTTGTCCTTTAGATTGTAAGCTCCTTTGAGAAGCGACTGTCCTTCTATGCTAAATTGTACAGCGCTGCGTAACCCTAGTAGCGCTTTAGAAATGTCAAGTAGTAGTAGTAGTATATGCATAAAGGAATCCTGTGCAGAAGGAATGGATCCTCAGAAGCTTAGCCAAAATTGGGTGGTGGAGCAGGTGGGGGAAGAGAGGTTGGTGGTTGGGAGGCGAGGATAGTGGAGGGCAGACTTATACGGTCTGTACCAGAGCCGATGACGTGAGGCGGGACTGGTGGTTGGGAGGCGGGAAATACTGCTGGGCAGACTTATACGGTCTGTGCCCTGAAAAAGGCAGGTACAAATCAAGGTAAGGTATACACATATGAGTTTGTCTTAGGCAGACTGGATGAACCATGCAGGTCTTTTTCTGCCGTCATCTACTATGTTAGAACAGAAATTGCATTACACTGAGGCATATTTTCAAAGCACTTAGCCTTCCAAAGTTCCATAGGTTTCTATGGAACTTTGGAAGGCTAAGTGCTTTGAAAATATGCCTCACTGTCTCAAAGCTGCAAAACTGGGTTTGTTTTACTATGGAATAAAAAAAAGATTTACCTCTATACTCTTCTTGTAATGGTATAATGTTGCTCCAGAATTGATTGTAGGCCCAGGGATTCCATCGGTTAGACCAAAGTGTGGCATATCTCCATGGGACTGGCAGGTATCTCTCCTTCTCTCCATACACCAAGGCTCCATTCCAGCTGTAGTAACATCTGGTTCCTGCCCCATTCCAGGAGGGCGAGGCACTCTGCACGCTGATGTATTTGTCTGGGAAACAGAAACAATGTTCCCTGACAAAACTCGACCTACCTTCTCAATCTACTGAATACATCTAGCACAGATAAGTCAGCTGTCCACTGTTTCAAGCAGCAGTTCATGCCTTGCAGATTCGTTATATAATTAGTTATCTAAGTTGCGCTGACTGGTCCCTCCATGAAGGTTCTGCAGAGTTATCTGGATAATGGTATTGGAAATCATTACAGACCTCCCAGCGCTATCTGGATCGTGCTGGACAGTTCAGGACGGGAGCCTGGGTAGAGCTGGGATTTTTCTGAAGACTGGTAAAACTTAGGGGCCCTTTTAATAAGACGTATAGGCGCCTACGCGCGTCCAATGTGGGTCAATTCAGAGTTACCGCCCAGTTACCACGTGGCCAAGGTGGTAATTTCATTTTTTATTTTTATTTTCCGGTGCATGGCAGAAACCGGGCGGTAATTGTCATTCTAAGCACGTAGATGATTACCGCCCCGGCTAACGCGTGAGAGCTTACTGCTAAATCAATGAGTGGCGGTAAGGTCTCAGACCCAAAATAAACATGTGCCAATTTTTATTTTGCCACACGGCCATTTTCGGCAAAATGTTTTAAAAAAGGCCTTTTTTACAGGAATGCTGAAAAATAGATCTGTGCGCACCCAAAACACACGCCTACATTAGCGCAGTCCATTCAGCGCACCTTAGTAAAAGGACCCCTGGGCCAGAAGGCAGATACCTTTCTAATAGCTTGGGCCAGGAAATGGGCTGTGCAAAGTTATCCAGATTTGTATCAGATAATGGTGCTGAACAGCTCTATTACCCAAATATTGGTGGGGTCAGAGCCATACTCAAATATTAAGCATTATTTGGATATTGGGTGACACTATGAGTATCCTGGTATAACTTTAAAAACTACGATTAGGAAGGGAACGATCATACAGCGAGTGGAATGGGTAGATGTGAATCGCTTGTTTACTCTTTCCAAAAATACTAGGACTAGGGGGCATGCGATGAAGCTACAGTAGTAAATTTAAAACGAATCAGAGAAAATATTACTTCACTCAATGTGTAATTAAACGCTGGAATTTGTTGCCAGAGGATGTAGAAAAAGCAGTTAGCTTAGTGGGGTTTAAAAAAAGGTTTGGCTGGCTTCCTAAAGGAAAAGTCCGTAGACCATTATTAAGATAATCTACTGCTTATTTTTAGAATAAGCAGCTTCAAATGTATTGTTTTGGGATCTTGCCAGGTACTTGTAACTTGGATTAGTCAGTGTTGGAAACAGGATGCTGGGCTTGATGGACCTTCGGTCTGTCCCAGTATGGCAACACTTATGCTCTTATGTAAGTGCGAGCATGCAGATGCGATCATCTGCTCCCTGAGTCATAGCTGTGTCTGCGCACGCAAAAGACAGCAGCTCGTTCTGTTTTTCAATCTCTAGAACTTCTGAAACTGCAGCAAGGCACTTACCTGTTTTCTGTTCGAATCCATAGTGGCTGATCAGATCTCCAGCAGTGAAAGAGGAATCAAAGCGTGCCTGGCGATGAGTGCAGGGGCACGGAGGAGCAGAGAATGCCCACCACGGGTACGGATCAGGCTGACTGTAGTACCAGATCAGACACTGCTGTCGAGGGTTGGCCGTGGTCTTCTTGTTTCTCTCCAGACGATAAGCCCATCGTCCTTTCTGGCCTGTGAATGAGAAGTTTAGCTCAGCCTCAGTGGACCACAAACTTTCTGAAGAAGCTGGAATTCTGTAAGGTCTGACGCATTCTCTCCTAAAAATGTCTGACCTGGTGCTGGCATCTGCTTGACTATCAAGATGCTGACCACCGTTGGAAGTGATTTTGATAAGAAAAATTTGGGGAAGGTTTTCTGCCAGTGATTGAGAGACAGGAGTTTTTCTGAGCGTTCTCCTTCCCAGATATATTTATTTATTTAATACATTTATACCCCACATTTTCCCACCAGTTGCGGCTCAATGTGGCTTACACAAAACCGCAGGGTAGGCTACGGTTCAGAGAGTATAATTAAATATTGTAGCATTAGGTTTTTAGCATATTGGTATCATTTAAAACAACAACTGATTAACAAAAGATAGTAGAAAAGTCCATTAGGTTGAGTCTGTAAGGTTTGCCTTCTTGAACATGGTGGTCTTCAATAGTTATCTGGAATTTAGATAGTTCTGGGTTCATTTTAGGGTTCTAGGCACTGCATTCCAATGTTCCATTATGATGTCATATATGGCCATCAATAATAAGATGCAGACAGCAGTTCAGCAGTGAAATGAGTGCTACGGGTCTTTTTTACTGAGTGTCGTTGCCTTGATTTTCTCTCCTCTCATGCCATCCTCGATCCGCTTCAATCCGGCTTTCGCCCCCTACACTTGACAGAAACGGCACTATCTAAAGTCTGCAATGACCTGTTCCTTGCCAGATCCAAAGGTCACTACTCCATCCTCATCCTCCTCGACCTATCCGCCGCTTTTGACACTGTCAATCACGATTTACTTCTTGCCACACTGTCCTCATTTGGGTTCCAGGGCTCTGTCCTCTCCTGGTTCTCCTCTTATCTCTCCCACCGTACCTTCAGAGTACATTCTCATGGCTCTTCCTCCACCCCCATCCTGCTCTCTGTTGGAGTTCCTCAGGGATCTGTCCCTGGACCCCTTCTTTTTTCAATCTACACCACTTCCCTGGGCTCCCTGATCTCATCTCATGGTTTCCAATATCATCTTTATGCCGACGACACCCAGCTTTATCTCTCCACACCAGACATCACTGCGGAAACCCAGGCCAAGGTATCGGCTTGCTTATCCGACATTGCTGCCTGGATGACATGTGTCCTCCTTTTGGGGGGACAAAAAATGGTAACCCTAGTTCTGACAGGGTAAATAGTGCTAAATATCGATCGGTCACTTTCGTCTGCCTTTGCCTTTTGATAAGCTGAGACTGTCTATTTCTGATATTACATAATTTGCTGGTCTGAAAATGAGCAAAGTGAAGAGGTGAACTGCAGTCTTTTCCTTACCAGTATTATTGCCTCTGTACTGGTCTGGTCTGTATATTTGCGGAATGCTAGCTTTAGGTCCTGTCTGTGGGTCATTGAATTCTGGGAAGTCCTTGACGTAAGGATTCCTGGAAACTCCACTACCGGGTTTTTTAAAAGAAAAACACACACACAGCATATAGATAACATATATCATTAAAGTGTTCAGTATATGAAATACCAAAGGCAATTAATTGGTTCCCCTTCCAGGTCTAGTTTTGCAAAATCTTGTACTTTACAAACGTAAGTTCCACAATTAAACATGGATACGGGTCTGATTTTACAAAAATACACCTACATTAATGAGCTTATTTTCGAAAGAGAGCGCCGGCAATCTTCCGACACAAATCGGGAGATGGCCGGTGATCTCCTGATCCTGGCCAAATCGGTAGACTCGAAAGCCAATTTTGGCCAGCGCCAACTGCTTTTTCATCGCGGAGCCGGCCAACCTTCAAGGGAGGGTACGGAAGGCAGGACGGGGGGGGGGGGGGGGGGTGGGACGGGGGCATGGTTACAAGATGGCCGGCTTCACCCCATAATGGAAAAAAGATGGCCGGCTCAGACGAGCATTTCGCCGGCTGGACTTGGTCCATTTATTTTTAGGACCAAGTCACAAAAAGTGCCCCAACTGACCAGATGGCCACCAAAGGGAATCGGGGATCACCTCCCCTTACTCCCCCAGTAGCCACCAACCCCCTCCCACCCAAAAACAAAATAAGATAAAACAATTTTTGCGAGCCTGTATGCCAGCCTCAAATGTCATGCCCAGCTCCCTGACAGCAGTATGCAGGTCCCTGGAGCACTATTTAGTGGGTGCACTGCACTTCAGGCATGTGGACCCAGGCCCATCCCCCCCCCCACCTGTTCCACTTGTGGTGGTTAATGTTGAGCCCTCCAAAAACCCCCAAAACCCACTGTACCCACATGTAGGTGCCCCCTTCACCCTTTAGGGCTATTGTAATGGTGTAGATTTGTGGGGAGTGGGTTTTGAGGGGGGGGGGTTAAGGGGCTCAGCACCCAAGGTAAGGGAGCTATGCGCCTGGGAGCCATTTTTATTTTTTAATTTTTAGAAGTACCCCCTAGGGTGCCCGGTTGGTGTCCTGGCATGTCAGGGGGGCCAGTGCACTACAAATGCTGGCTCCTCCCACGACCAAATGCCTTGCATTTCGCCGGGTTTGAGATGGCCGGGCCCGGTTTCCATTATGGCTGAAAACCAAAGTCGGCCATCTGCTCTAAACTCGGCGATCGATTTAGCTGGCCCCAACCATATTTCAAAAATACAGTTGGCTCCGCCGCTTTGCGGAGCCGGCCCGGAAGATGGTCGGCCATCTATTTGGCCGGCGCTGTTCGATTATGCCCGTTCACGGGTCCAAAAAGGTGTCAATTTTAAATTCATTTAAAAAAGGCAACATAGCTACCTATGAGCGCTGTTTACTAAACTGCGCTAGAGGTGCACTAGCGTTTTTAGTGCGTACTAAGCATTCGTGCACGCTAACCGTGTAGATTCCCATAATATTCCTATCAACGTCTACACGGTTAGCGTGTGCTCATTTTTTAGCACCTTAGTAAACAGGGTCCTATGCGTCTTTATAAACTAACTCCCAAATCCGCCTCCCCAATTGCATGCAAATGGCGACACACATTTGCACCTGCTCCAAAGTGAGTGTAAAAAGGTACATGTGCTCTACACGGGTACCCGTGCATTTAAAAAGTACACCCATACTGCAACCGTATCTCCTCTTCCTCTTTCAAAAATGACCCCATAGATAGGAAATTCTCCACTTCCATGCACAAAGCCCTGAGGGATGACGCATTTTTTTGCACGTGTATCTTTGAGAAATGGCTGTTCTCACTATACATATCACAAAATACACATATTTTACAAAAGGCTCCACATCCAGAGAGTGGGTCAGAAGTGCACAGCAGGCCCCCAAGCCATTTTTCATGTTTGTTTAACAAAGTGAGAATTAGAAATTCATTAGTTCCTCACCTGAAATATCCCATTTTAGGTCGGTAAGAGGAAGGAAGTGTGTAGTAATTCCAGTTCATTCCTCCATCGTCAAATAATATCAGGCAGAATGAATAGATGCCATCTGTAGCCAAAAGGACTTGGTAAGTGTTGGTCTGTGCAAAGAGCATTAAGTGTGAGAAATGGAGTGAGTTATATAGAGCACAATCGCAGTAAATAACTATAATTATATCAATTAACAGATTAACAATAACACAGTTATTCCTCACTTCAGGAATCCCCACTTTTTTAGAGGAGGTAGGGAATTGTCCATGTTTACTTTAGGAAGAGTTTCAGGGGTCTTTTACAAAGGTGCGTGAAAAAATGGCTTGCGGTGGTGTAGGCGCAGGTTTTGGAAGCGCGCTGATCCATTTTTTTAGCACGCCTGTAAAAAAAGGCCTCTATTTTTTTGCCGAAAATGGACGTGTGGCAAAATCAAAATTGCCACGCGTCCATTTTGGGTCTGAGACTTTACCGCCAGCCGTTGACCTAGTGGTAAAGAATCCGGGCGGTAATGACCTGCGCATGTCCATTACGCGTGCCAGAAAAGAAACATTATTTTTCAGATGCGCATAGCGGGCACACGCCAAAATTGAAATTACCACAAGGGCCACGCGGTAACTGGGCGGCAGGGGCATAGCCAAACAACAAATTTTGGGTGGGCCTAGGCAAGAAGTGGGTGGGCACCAAGTGTTCTCCCCCCTCCCAACCACCACCAAAAAAAATATTTCAGCTGGCGGGAAAATGCTTCTTTCCACCTTGGCAGTATGCAGCAGGCATGCGCTGAAAACGGAGTGTGTGCAGGTGCCAGTATCGTGGACAGTAGTGTTTTTGTTACCATCAGGGGGAAGTCTTCAGCTGGCCGAGCTTGAGATCCCCATCAGTTACCGCTAAATGTGTGCTACTGTTGGGTGGGCCTGAGCACTAAATGGGTGGGCCCGGCCCACTCAGGCCCACCTGTGGCTACGCCACTGCTGGGCGGTAACTCCAATCTGGCGGTAAAAGGGGCCCCTCAGTCTGTCATACTGTTGGGTCTTCACTATGATTTTATCAAGCTCCTCCAGGTTTTCAGGATATCCATGAGGCAGATTTGCATACAATAGAGGATATCCTGAAAACCTCATTGGCTGGGTGTGTCCCAAGGGCTGGGCCAAGATCTCCTGCTCCAGTGAAAAGAGAAGAGACCCCGACTGACCTCTTGCTTCTCTTTAGCTAATGACTGGGGCACCGGCCTGATCTCAGATAACTAGAATTTCTTACCATGACAGGACAAAATGCAACAGTCTGGTTTTGTTCCGTTTCATTTGAAGACAATTTTTAAAAATCCAACAAAATTCTTCTTTTTTTTTTTTTTCTTCATTTTGTTTCATTTTCAAACACAAAAATTCAAACAAAACAAAAACCGCAAACAACCCCCTAGAAGTTAAATGAAACACAACCAGCGTGCACACCCCTGAAATTCACACCCCTCTGCGGGCATTGTGTTGCACACACTCACCTGGGCGGATGAGAAGTAGTAGGCTGGATAGGGGGGCACCTTTTCCCAGGTGATCTTAATTGCCCAAAGCGCTTTGAACTCCAGAGAAGTGAAGTAGGTGTTAATTGCACTTTCCAGAGATGATCTGAAATCTGGGTTAGAGTTTGGTGATGCTTGGAAATCATAAACCTACAAGGGAAAATATAACAGTTACTTTGTATCCTTATATAAATACTGCAGACTCAATACAGGATATGAGCAATGCAACGATGGAGAAAAGTGCTCGGAAATGGTAAAGAAACTCAATTTAAATCCACAACCGCAGACTGAAAGCCGAATCATGAGAAAGTGCGTGTCAGTTTAAGTGTTGTTCCCAGACATAGTATTAGCTACTGGATAGAGCTGAGAGGTGGCTTTTAATATTCAGGTGCCATATACAGCAAGGTGGTCCCCCCTTCAATCCGTTCAGAACTCTGCTGCCCGTCTTATCTTCCGCCTAGACCGATATGCTCATATCACCCCTCTCCTCAAGTCACTTCACTGGCTTCTGATCAGGTACCGCATACAGTTCGCTTCTCCTACTAACCTACAAATGCACTCGATCTGCAGCCCCTCCTTACCTCTCTACCCTCATCTCCCCTTACGTCCCTACCCGTAACCTCCGCTCTCAAGACAAATCCCTCCTTTCAGTACCCTTCTCCACCACCGCCAACTCCAGGCTCCGCCCTTTCTGCCTCGCCTCACCCTATGCTTGGAATAAACTCCCTGAGCCCATACGCCAAGCCCCCTCCCTGTCCATCTTCAAATCCTTGCTCAAAGCTCACCTCTTCAATGTCGCCTTTGGCACCTAACCACTACACCTCTATTCAGGAAATCTTGACTGCCCCAAATTGACATTTCGTCCTTTAGATTGTAAGCTCCTTCGAGCAGGGACTGTCCTTCTTTGTTAGATTGTACAGCGCTGCGTAACTCTGGTAGCGCTTTAGAAATGTTAAATAGTAGTAGTAGTATTAGTAGTGGTCTCTAGCAGAGGTTTATGTGCAATCAACACAGCAGCTGTCAGTGCTGTTTTCTCTTCATGCAGCACGGACTACTCACCCGATAGTACATCTCTCCATATCCTGCTGACAAATCAGCATCTGCCCAGAAAGCTGCAATCATTGGAGGCATGGACGCTTGGAAACCGGTTGGATAGCTGAAGGTGTACATAGGGTCATAGCTGTACCGTTGAAACACAACCACCCCGTTGTCTGTGAACTGGAGCAAAATCAGATTACATTGTAAAGAAGGAACAAACGCACAACGGCCTACAGAGAGGTAGAAATGCAACGTGTTGCTTAGGAAATCTACTCAGTGACTTTTGTCTGTTTGGTGCAAAAAATGCACAACACAGAGCTTGATAGAATTTGACTCTGATGAAAAAACTTTACAACCTGAAAGTAGCACTGAACATAATTAAAACCAAATGATACTGAGATTTTTACGCTAGGGCTGTGTGATTACATTGTTTCATGCACAAGTTGCAGGAAGGCGTCTGCCGGAAGATTTGTACTGTAAGGGGTCCTTTTATTAAGGTGCGCTGAAAAATGGCCTGCAGTAGTGTAGATGCATGTTTTGGGCGTAAGCAGAATTATTTTATAGCGCACCTACAAAAAAATGCCTTTTTTACATTTTTTGCCGAAAATGGACATGCGGCAAAATGAAAATTGTCGCGTGTCCATTTTGGGGTTTGAGACCTTACTGCAAGCCATTGACCTAGCGGTAAGGTCTCACGCGGTAACCGGGTGGTAATGGTCTAAGCATGACAAATTCCAATTGACACGCGTCGCTGCCACACGTCAGAAAATTAAAAATTATTTTCAGACACGTGTAGCGGACGCATGCCAAAATTGAAATGACCGCAAGGGCCACCTGGTAACTCCAATTTGGCATGCGTTTGGCTCACGTTGACATCTATCCTGCTTATTTTCGAAGGAGAAGGGCGCTCACCTTTTGACACAAATCGGGAGATGGGTGTCCTTCTCCTAAGGTCACCCAAATCAGCATAATTGAAAGCCGATTTTGGGTTTCCTCAACTGCTTTCCGTCGCAAAGATGACCAAAGTTCAAGGGGGCGTGTCGGCAGTGTACCGAAGGCGGGACGGGGCATGGTTAAGAGATGGGTGTCCTCGGCCGATAATTGAAAAAAGAAGGGCATCTCTGACGAGTATTTGGCCGACTTTACTTGGTCCCTTTTTTTTCACGACCAAGCCTCGAAAAGGTGCCCGAACTGACCAGATGACCACTGGAGGGAATCGGGGATGACCTCCCCTTACTCCCTCAGTGGTCACCAACCCCCTCCCACCCAAAAAAAAATTACAACACATTTTTTGCCAGCCTCAAATGTCATACCCAGCTCCATGACAGCAGTACGCAGGTCCCTGGAGCAGTTTTTAGTGGATGCAGTGCACTTCAGGCAGGCAGACCCAGGCCCATCCCCCCCCCACCTGTTACACTTGTGGTGGTAAATGGAAGCCCTCCAAAACCCACCCGAAACCCAATGTACCCATATGGGGGGCTCAGCACACAAGGTAAGGGAGGCTCAGCACACAAGGTAAGGGAGCTATGCACCTGGGAGCTATTTGTGTATTTTAAAAAAAGTTTTAGAAGTGCCCCCTAGGGTGCCCGGTTGGTGTCCTGGCATGTGAAGGGGACCAGTGCACTACGAATGCTGGCTCCTCCCATGACCAAATGCCTTGGATTTAGTCATTTTTGAGATGGGCGTCCTCGGTTTCCATGATTGCCGAAAACCGAGGTCACCCATCTCTAAGGTTGACCTAAATGTCAAGATGGTCGACCTAAATGTTGAGATTTGGGCGTCCCCGACCGTATTATCGAAACGGAAAATGGACGCCCATCTACTTTCAATAATACGGGATGGCCCGCCCCTTCGCCGGGACGTCCTTAGAGATGGGCGCCCTTAAAGATAGGCGCCCAGTTCGATTATGCCCCTCTACGTGGCTTAGTAAAAGGGCCCCTGAGGGAACTGGTGCAAAGTATCCACACACTTGGAATGTGAAATTTGTGCTAATTCCCAAATTCTACATATCACGCCTTAAGTTCTGTGCAATAATTTGGCAACTTAATTGATTAACAAGCCAATCAGCTCCGATAATTGGTAGTCAACAACCAATTAGCAGCACTAAGTGGCTTTAATTAGAATTTACATGCGCAACTTTCTAAGCATATTCTATAACGCACTGCGTGCAAATTCTAATATGTGCAGTCAAAGAGGAGGAATGGCCATGGGTGTGGAATGGGCGGCTTGTAGGGCATTTCAAAAATCTCTCTGCACTATTATGGAATACACCCGATCTGTGCCTAAATGTTAGTCACAAGAAGAGCGCATGAGTATCCTATATAATAAAAGGCACCTCCAACATTCTGAAGCTGACTGCATGGCTGAGGCATTCCTGCTCTCTGTATCCATCTCCTGAATTGACATCACGTACTTCCGGGTTCCTCACAAGCAGAAGTGACCAACCACACGAGGTTTCTCGGCTTCAGAATGTTGGAGGTGCATTCTATTAAATAGGATTGGTCAGTTCCTTTCCTATATAATAAAAGGCACCTCCAACATTCTGAAGCTGACTGCATGGCTGAGGCATTCCTGCTCTCTGTATCCATCTCCTGAATTGACATCACGTACTTCCGGGTTCCTCACAAGCAGAAGTGACCAACCACACGAGGTTTCTCGGCTTCAGAATGTTGGAGGTGCATTCTATTAAATAGGATTGGTCAGTTCCTTTCCTATATAATAAAAGGCACCTCCAACATTCTGAAGCTGACTGCATGGCTGAGGCATTCCTGCTCTCTGTATCCATCTCCTGAATTGACATCACGTACTTCCGGGTTCGTCACAAGCAGAAGTGACCAACCACACAAGGTTTCTCGGCTTCAGAATGTTGGAGGTGCATTCTATTAAATAGGATCGGTCAGTTCCTTGAAGCACAGCCAGAGCTCAGCGTCCTGCACAGTAACGCTCAGACACCAGAGAGAAGGAGGGAGGGGGGGCCTGACACCAGAGGGGGGGGGGGGAGGTATCTCTGTCACACACACACTCTATCTCTCTCACACTCTCTCTCTCTTTCTTACAGTCAATGTCTTTCTCTCTCTCTCACTCTCACACACTGTCTCTCACACACTCTATGTCTCACACTGTATCACATTCACTATGTGTCACACAGTCACTCACACACTTTCTTGGTCTCATACACTAAGACTTACAGAGAGTCTGTATCTTGCACACACACTCACTCTCTCTCTCTCTCTCTCTCTCTCTCTCTCTCTCTCTCTCGCACACACTGTATCTGTGTGAAACATACTCTCTCTCTCACACACTGTGTCTCACATATGCACTTGCACACACTCTCATTCTCACACACATACTCACACCCAGACTCACTCTCTCTCTCTTTCTCTCACACACACACACACACACACACACACACTCGCTCTCTCTCTCACACGCAGTCACTCTCACATACACTCTCTCAAACATACACACTCCGAGGAAAACCTTGCTAGTGCCTGTTTCATTTGTGTCAGAAATGGGCCTTCTTTTACTAGTATTCTATAAATTATGACTAACTTTAGGTGAAGTTTATAGAATCGCACTAACCGTGTGGTTTTTCTGCACCAATTTTTAAGGAGCCATTTATAGAATTCGGCCCTGTCACCATTAACATAAACATGTACACAGGACACATCCTTGTAAAGTAGCCAAAATTATCCACACTATAAGCCACACTGAAAGAGGGACATTTTCAGACAGCCATTTAACCTGGGTAAAAACCTTTGAAAGTGTCTCCGCTCCCTCCATTCCTGTACTGTGTGTATATGTGTGTACTTCACTCCACAATGCACACTATCCCGAGGTTGTGTCTGTCACGGTGTATGTCACTTACATAAAGGTTGTAATAAAACTCCGTATCAAAGGGGAATCCTATGGGAATGTCAATCAGTGGAGAGGTGAAGTCCCAGAGTCGACGGGTCGCTCTTATATCACCTTTATAGTCAAACAGACGATTTTCTAAAGACAAATCAAAGGAAAATAAAGATTAAGAGAAGCCTCGTTATCTGCAAGCAACCTGTCTGCGGTATCATTACTATTCTCCCAGCCACAGTAATGATACCGCAGACAGTTTGCTTGGAAGAAATCCCATTGTAGTCCCTGCCTGACACAGCCCTGGAGAGAGCAAGAAATGAGACACTTTGCCAGCTCAAGAGAAAGAAAAAAGGTTTCCTGGGAAAGAAAGTCTGATCAGCAACACACTTGAGGAACTGAGAGTCCCAGAGAAAAGGCTGCTCTCCACCCACCACTGCTGAGTGTTTGCGGATAACTCCTGGCAGCTGTGGAATACCTGAATATCCAGCGGCAGATATGGCCTGATGGTGAATGGGTTTAGAAAAGCCCATGGTGGCCACTGACCATCATAAGTTCAGTTTTGTCCCATTGATTTCTAACTGTGGGTTTCTGGCAGGGGTGTGCTGGTAAATTTTTAACAACAGGCTCTTTCTCCGGACGTAGCCAGCTCTGCAGTTGGAAGGGCCAGTGGGGGCCGGGGGGAGCAACACTTGCCTCTCTCTCCTCTCTCCCTTCATGTGGGCACGCTAGGCATACCTTTGCTGGCAGCCAATAAATGGGCTGCCACCACTCCCTACGTCTTGCTCTGAGCAGCATACTGGAACTTCTCTCACATGCTCGAGAAGTCCAAGCCTGCTGCCCAGAGCTGGAAACAAGGAGTGGGGAGCAGCAGTAGTCTATTTACTTGGCTGGAAGAGCTCAGCATCCCCACCAGCAAAGTAAAAGATAATTCAGCAGGGGGCCCAAGCCCACATTTTGGGAGCCAGTTGTTAAAGTAGCCATGGAGGGCCCTACTTTAACAACCGGCTCCCAAAATTCTTAAAAACCTAACAACCGGCTCTCGCGAGCCTGCTCCAGCACACCACTGGTTTCTGGGTTTCACTACTGACTATAGAAATAGGAACCCTGAGTTCAGCGTCTACCCAGAGAATGGCAATTTTCAGCACAAATGCTTCTAGCGCTGCCCATTAGACCCAGAATTTCAGCACTGGGAAACACCCAGATATTGCTGCTGTAATGACCAACCTTTAAAACAGAAGCTTCCCTCCACAGCTGAATATCAGGCCAATATATTTCCGTATATATATATATGGTCTAAGAATCAAGTTAAATTGCATATTTTTATTACTTCTGAAATCCAGTCCAAGGATGGGAGTGAAGAATCTCCATACCTCTGCAGGTGAATCCATCCCCTTTATATCCCTGATTGCAGGAGCAGGTGTAGGACCCCAGGGTGTTACTGCAAGTTGCCTTCTCATTACACCTGCCGAGGCCGGCAGAGCATTCATCCACATCTGCGGAATTCAGGAAAATGAAATGAAAAAACGGCCACCTGATTAACGGGGAACAGAACAGGACTACGCTCACTGCATTATCTGCACCACCAGGAACTCCAGGTTAAGGTCCCTTTGCGATCCTGGCAATGTGGTTTAATAAATATTATTATAATTAGCTCTACTCATATCTGACTCATGTTGAATCAACGTCTGTTTGCAGTAGAAGATTTGATGAGGAAGAACGAGCTAAAATTGAAGTCATCTACGTCCAAAGTTCTTGACTTTAAAAACTCAGGTGCCTTAGACCTCTGTCTGCTTCCTGAACTGAATGTCTAAGCCAGCAGTTCCCAAACTGTGTGCCGTGGCACCCTGGTGCACCGCAGCGAACTCAAAGGGGTACCGCGGCAAATCCTGAACTCCCTCCCACCACCACCTGAACCACTGCCTCTCCTTCATTATGTCTCTTTTTCTCTTTCCTTCCCCGTGCCCCGTGAGTCCTGCATCTCTCCTTCTCCCTTCCGTCGGCTCTCCTCTGTAGCCCCAGGCCCCTGTACCTCCTTGGTAGCGGCGATTGAAACAGTTTTCCACCAACGTCAGAGCTGCCCTCTTCTTTGGAGCGTCCCGCCTACTTTGATGCAACTTCCTGTTATCAACGTAGGTGGGATATGCCTGAGAAGAGGCCCTGATGCTGACGGAAAACTTTCTTAATCATCGCCGCTACTGGAGAGGTACAGGGGCCTGGGGCTATGGAGGAGAGTTGGCGAGAGGGAGAGATGTAGGGCTCACTGGGAGTGGGGAAGAGAAAATTGATTGGAGGAGGAAGGTTGAAGGGGAGAGAAATCAGATTGTTCAGGGGGTGGGCAGGCTTTGAAGAGACGTGGCGCTCAAGTGGGGTAGGGTGGGCAGGATAGTACGGGAAGAAGGGAAAAAAGAAGGGAGAAGCTGAATAAGAGGAGAGACAAGGACAAAGAAAAGATGCTGGGCAGGGAGGAACATTGGGGCAGGAAAAGGGGGAGATGGAGACAGGGGGGGCAGAGGATGCCCCCCCAGGACTGCTCCAGGTGAAGGTGAGCAGTGGAAAAAATTCAGGGGAGGCAGTAGAGAACTGTTGGGGGTGGAGACCTATGTGGTCGGGGGTGGGGGGTGTTACGAAAAATTGCTCAGACACTAAGGGTGCCGTGAACCGAATGGTTTGGGAACCTCTGGTCTAAGCATTGATACCACAAGATAAAGTACACAATCGTGTTGTGTTGTTAGATCCTCAATAGGATCTGGGTCTACAGGTGTAGCAGGTTACATGAACACTTTTGGCCAACTGAAACTCGTTTCCCAGCTGCATCACTGCTAATAGAACTAAGTGTTAGTATTGCATTGCAGAGTTTAATAACATCACATCTAGATAGAAACATAGAAAATGAAGGCAGATAAAGACCATATGGCCTATCTAATCTGCCCATCCATGCTCAATACTATCCCTATCACTCCCTTAGAGATCCTATGCACTTGTCCCAAGTTCTCTTGAATTCAGTTTTCATCTCTACCACTTCCACTAGGAGGCCATTCCATGAATTCACCACCGTTTCCATGAAGAAGTATTTCTTCGAGTTACTCCCAAGTCTACCCCCTTTCACCTTCATCCTATGCCCCCTCATTCCAGAGCTTCCTTTCAATTGAAAGAGACTCATCTCCTGTGCATTTATACCATGTAAGTATTTAAATGTCTCTATCATATCTCCCCTCACCCAACGTTCTTCCAAAGTATACATATTGAGATCTTTAAGTCTGTTTATCATATGGCTTATGAAGAAGACCACTGACCATTTTAGTAGCCATCCTCTGGACTGACTCCATCCTGTTTATCTTTTTTTTTTTTAATTTTGTATTTATCATTTTACTTAATTACATTCACATTTATCACGTAAATGTAAGGAAAAACAGAAATTAATATAAGGAAAAAGAAAAAACATTTTCTCTCAACAATATATATAATTGTCCACAATTGGGGGATCCAAGATCAGGAAAACAATCTTAAAAAAATAAGAAAAACACCAAGTGGTTAATCTTACAAATTCATATTTTCTGAGGGAGGAAGGTTAATCTAACACACTCAAACCTTAATCTACAGGTAAAAATGTTACAACCAAAACGTTCTCTAGCTATTGTTCTGTAATCCTATCAGTATCCGTTGTTCTTCCACTATTCCATTGTTCTGTTCCATTGTTCTATTCCCCTTGCGATACGTAGACTTTGTTTTCACTTTACTCCTCACAATGTAACCATAATCGAGTTGTAACAAATTGTACTTCCATCAATACCATGTATTGTAAGCCACACTGAACCCGCAAACAGGTGGGAAAATGTGGGATACAAATGCAATAAATAAATAAATAATCGGTAATTGCAGCCGGTACAGTGGTAACTAAAGGAAGTTGCTGCAGAGGGTTCTTCATCTGTTCTTTTAACTCCACAAACTCTTGTAATTTCTTGGGTTCAACAAATAAATAATAAGGAAATAAAACACTTACAAGGGAATCGCTCTAGGAAGGTCCCACCAAGGGCAATGATTCTTGGCTTAAAGGCCAAGAGTTCACACCTCCTAGTCTGCGATTCCCTTGATACATCAGGAAATATGTTTATCTTTGAACCCAAAATACTATCAGCCATGTATCAGAAATACAAATTTCAAAACATTGTTCCTATCTAAATCATAGGCAAAAGCCTGTTTATATCTTTTTGAAGGTGTGGTCTTCAGAATTACACAATATTCTAAATGAGTCTCACTAGAGTCTTATACAGGGGCATCATCACCTCCTTTTTCCTACTGGTCATTCCTCTCCCAGTGCACCCAAGCATCCTTCTAGCTTTCGCTGTCACCTTTTCTACCTGTTTGGCCATCTTTACGTAGGATCACATCCAAGTCCCGCTCTTCTTTTGTGTACAAAAGTTCTTTGCTCCTTAAACTGTACTGTTCCCTCGGAATTTTGCAGCCTAAATGTACGACCTGCATTTTTTAGCATTAAATATTAGATTACTGCAATGCGCTAACAGCTGGAGTTAGCAAGGTGTGCTAAGACATTAGCATGCTTTATTAGGAACTAGGTCCCATTGTATAAAATGGAATTTCGTGGATGGCCTTAGCGTGGATTGACATGGTAGCGCAGGTTAGTAAGTCTATACAATTCTATATGCCTCCCTCTTTAATTTATAGATCCTATCGGGTACCAATTGCAGCAGCCATACAGGGTCATAGCTGCCCAGTGCACAAAGCCCTTGTGGGGGGAGGGGTGGCAAAATAATCACTGACATTCATGTATGGACTGTCAGATAAAATGCCTGTGGGGATCATTCTATTGCGTTTTCAGCAAAAATATGTACTGAATATACTAATAAGCTCTCTTCATTATGGCAGTTTAATAAGAACTGAATCACTGGAAGAATTTCTTTGGAGACCCATTCAGTCATATTTGATACTTTCACCCGCGGATGAGCCCCAATTTAGAGATATTTAACCTAGGCAACTGCTTAGGGTGCCAAATTGTGAAGGCACTGCCTACCCAGGTGACAGAGGAACCTGGTTCTGCTTATTTTAGGGCCATGTGTATCTTCTGCTTCAAGGGGGCATCACTGTGGCACTTTGACCTTCCTCTGCTCGTCTTCTGGTCCTCCAACCTTTGGGATCTCTGGCATTCCCTGGACCTCCACTCTCTAGGATCTGTTGTCTGGTTTAGTCTACAGGCATGAAAGTCTTAAGTCTGGATCTGTTAGGGGTCTTCTACACTGTCTCAATCTCATCAAAAAGGTAGAGGTAGTGCTACTTTGTGGAGTTCATATTGAAAGCCTTCTGTTGATTATCAATGGTCTATGGATCAAGGCACTCACCAGCACATTAGTAAATCTTGACCTTGTCTAAAAATCTTACCCATCCTCTACACAGAATGCCTGTTATATTACAGCTCAGACTGGTTGGAGGTGCTGCAGTACCTGTAGCACACGTCTTGCCTTGCCAGTTTATTGGACAATAGCAGAAAAAGTCGTTAACTCTGTCACTGCAAACCCCTCCATTCCTGCACGGGAAGCTGGCACAGTCATTGATGTCTGGAGAAGAAACAGAAAAGAACATGTAAACACTGATAAAAAGAACTATCCCTGAGAGTAAAGCTGGTGGATATCAGAGAAAACTGGAACACGTCCTCTACTTATCAAGATATGCTAGAGATATCTGTGTCATATGAATGTTCTTCCATTCTACCTGTTTTGGTTTTATCATTTGTACTCTGTTGACATTAATCATATTACTATTATATGGATGTTCTTTGTTGTTTTAATACACATATTTCTAACACTGTATCATGCTGTTCCTCTTATTGTTAAGTGCCATCGAGTCAGTGCTGATTCATGCTGACCCTGATCTTCACGCAAGTGGCTAATCGTTGATAGAGTGGCATCCATAGGTGTTGGTATTGTATCTATCCAACGTATTGCATTGATTTTCAAGCCTGCCAAGCATGATATGTCTTTCTCTAAAGGTCTTTCTCTTCACATGATGTGTCTGAAGTAAGAAAGTCCAAGTCTTGTCATCTGAGCTTCTAATGAAAGCTTAGGTTTGATCTCCTCCAGTACCAATTGATTTGTTCTTTGGGCAGCCACAGTATTCTTCAGTACCCTAATTCAAAGGCATTAATTTTCTTCCTATCTTACTTCTTCACTGTCCAACTATCATTGATATCATTAAACTACCATGATAGACAAGTCCATCTCTGCTCTTGAAGATCTTCACTAGGTCCTTCACAGCATCCTGCCAAAAGCGATACATTGTTGGATTTCTTGACTGTTTGTCATCTCATTATTGATCTAAGGAGGTTAAAGTTGTCTACTATTTTTATTACTTCTGTATCAAGGATGAAATTATTGATTTAGCAGCTGTCGGGATTTTTGTCTGTCTCCATGATAAAATGCAGGCCCATTCTGAGATTGTGTTCCTTGATCATGATCTTTCTTTCCCGTGCAACGCCTTCAGCAGTGTTAGAGGATATCGCAGCTCATTTCTAAGTGGGGTTTTACTTACGTTTCATATGAGATTCATGAGGATTTCAGCAGCTGTATAAGACTGAGACAAATGTGTTCATCAGATAGACAGACTCCTGAAACAGGTGGTGCTGTGTTAAGATAAACTTCACTCATATATTCAATAATACTTTGGCATTTAGCCTCTGGTTCCCTTTTGTGCATTGAACGTCCTTTGGTCCTTCCCTGTTTTGCGTGTGTTTGGCCTTGATCTCGATAATCCGATGTTTTAGATCAATTCCACTTTCAGCCAGTAACATGGTATCATCAGCATAGCGAAGTTGTTGATGAGTCTTCCACCAAATTTCACACCTCGGATTTCTTCATATAGTCCTACTTCTCTGAAGATTTGTTCTTCATATAGATTGAACAGGTATGGGGAACATATGCAGCCTTGTCATACCCCTTTGCTAATTTTGAACCATTTGTTTCTTCTTCTTCTGTTCAAACTGCTGTTTCTTGATTATATTATTATGATTTCATTTTACTATTACCAGGTTTACGGGTACTTGGGGGTACTGAGTACCGGCACCTTTTCCACTGTCTGCTAAACTTGACCCATGGTTCTCGTATTTTAATGAAAGAGCTCAGGTTCTACATACAAATTCTGCCTTGTCATAGATTCTATGACTGGTTGCAGGGGTCCTGGCTGTTGTGGGGTGAGTCCCTCAATGATCACTCCACCCCTGAAGGGTGACCTGGCATTTGAGTACCGGCACCTTTTTTGCTAGACAAAATGCACTGATTTTACTATTCTTACGCTGTTTACAAAATTGTAAGTTTTATGTCTAGCTTATACCTGCTGGCTACCATCTTGGGTGAATCTCTTCATAAAGGTGGTTAATAAATTCCAAGAAATAAAATGTTGTAATAAAAAGCACTCACCAAAGAGTTTCACTCAATCTCAGCCTATTGGATTCATATAAAATATGGAACGGAGAATATTACTGGCGATACAGAAAGCAAGGTCCGCTCTCTGTGCCTGTTCTTTCTCTTCTTGTTGGAATAATGCAGGTGCTCCTTGATCTCTAGCTGTAACCTCACTTCTCACAGCCAACGAGCACCTCTGTGCTTATATTGAGCTTGAAAAATAACTGGAGGCAATATTTAGTGGCAACAGTCAGCACCTTCTTAAACACTGACCACTGCAGATTGAATTAGGTCCCAGTATTCAGTGCTGGCATCTACGCAGGTAACAGCCTTAAAAACCTGGGTTCTGTGAGTGGAACAGCTGTGCCAGGTGTGATATTTAGCCCACTACTCAATTAGCTAACCAGGCAGTAAGCTAAATATCAAATTAGCTCCTTCCTCCCCCAGAGAATTGCCCACTCCAAACTACCCCCCCCCCCATATGTTCTTACTCTTCTTCCTGCACCACCCATGGGAAGCCCCTATCCCAGACCCCCACCCATTTATAGACTCCTTTGGGTAGTTGCAACAGGAGAAACCAGGCTCACTGGCCTATAATTTCCCAGATCACCCCTGGAACTTTTTTAAAAAATTGGCGTTACATTGGCCACCCTCCAATCTTCTGGTACCATGCTTGATTTTAAAGATAAATTACATATTACTAACAATAGTTCTGCAAGTTCATTTTTCAATTCTATCAGTACTCTGGGATGAATACCATCCGGTCCAGGCAATTTGCTACTCTTCAATTTGTCAAATTGCGCCATTACATCTTCCAGGTTTATAGAGGTTTCATTCAGTTTCTCTGACTGATCAGCTTTGAATGCCATTTCTGGCACCGGTATCTTTCCCAAATCTTTCCTCGGTGAAGACTGAAGCAAAGAATTCATTTAATTTCTCCGCTATGGCTTTGTCTTCCCCTTTTACCCCTTGGTCATCTAGCGGTTCAACTGATTCTTTTGCTGGCTTCTTGCTTTTAATATACTTAAAAAAGTTTTTTACTATGTGTTTTTGCCTCCAATGCAATCTTTTTTTCAAAGTCCTTCTTTGCCATCCTTATCAGTGCTTTGCATTTGACTTGCCATTCCTTATGCTTTTTCTTGTTATTTTCAGTCGGATCCTTCTTCCATTTTCTGAAGGATTTTCTTTCAGCTCTAATAGCTTCCTTCACTTCACTTTTTAACCATGCCAGCTGTTGCTTGGAGTTCTTTCCTCCTATTTTAATACATGGAATATATCTGGTCTGGGCTTCCAGGTTGGTATTTTTGAACAGCATCCACGCCTGAAGTAAATTTTTGACCTTCGCAGCTTCTTCTCTCTAAGTTTTTTTTTTTCACCATTCTTCTCATTTTATCATTGTCTCCTTTTTGAAAGTTAAATGCTAACGTATTGGATTTCCTGTGTGTACTTACTCCAGAGCTGATATCAAACCTGATCATGTTATGATCACTGTTGTCAAGCAGCCCCAACACCATTACCTCCTGCACCAGATCAAGTGCAGTTTGGTTTCCTGTTCTAGGTTTTTGCCTATGTGACAGTTGATAGGGTCAGTGTGATGATTGCTCCAGTAACGTTTCAAACAGCTGTCGATCGGGATATAATCACTCACCAATCTCGCAGTATGCACCCGTGTAACCTCTGCTGCAAAGGCATGAGAAGTTGTTTATGAAATTCATACACGTGGCTCCATTCCGACAACGGTTACTCAGACATTCATCGATATCTAGGGAGAAAAACAGTAATCTGAGAAAGAAAAGCGCAACAGAATTAGAAGCCAATTACAGTCTTGTCTGAAAATTGTAAATCTGAACACAGATTTCATCCTGGTGGAATCCCTAAACACAGTACAAGCTTCCGACGTGCATTATTCCACCAGAGAATAGATGGAGCACTAAAAGCTTCAAGCACAGCCACTCACACACACCTTAACCCCCCCTCCCCCCCCCCCCCGAAATACACACACTGCCTCATCACAGAAGTAGTGTATAAGCTTCAGACACATATACACATCCACAGGTACACACACAGGGACACATGTGCATGCACACACACACATGGGCTGCATCACCACAGAAGAGGTATACCACAAGCTGCATCAGTGCAAGCATCACGCACACACTGCCTCACCAGTTACACACACACACATGCACTTATTTCTATAGCGCTACAAGACATATGCAGCGCTGTACACTAAACATGAAAGAGACAATCCCTGCTCGGCTGAGCTTATAATCTAATCGAGACAGACAAACAGGACAAATAGTTTAGGAGGTTTTATTTATTATGGCAATGATTAAAACATGGGTAGTGAACAGGTAAATAAAGGGTTAAGAGTTAAAAGCAGCTTCAGATAGGTGGGCTTTTAGGACCAGAGATGAAGCATGATGTACCGACTGGAAGTCAGTACCACTTTCATATAATAAATTGTACTACAGAAAGGCAGTACATCAAATCTCTGACTCTTTACCCTTTTATTCCAGGTGTATGGTACAAAAAGATGGAAGGACGGAGTCTGGAACTGCAGTGGAGAAGAAGGGTACAGATAAGAGTGACTTACCTGATGAAGGGAGTTCCTGGGGAGGGCGGGGAGGGAGAGATAAGAGAGCGGAGATACTTGTAAGTCAATAGGGGAATCGAAATGGACAGAGAGCCAATGAAGTGACTTGAGGAAAGGGATTATGTGTGAGCAGCGACATGGGCAGAAGATAACTTTGTTCAGCAGAATTTTGAGTAGATTTGAAGGGGAGAGAGATGGTTTAGCGGGAGTTCCTATGAGGAACAGGTTGCAGTAATCTACTCGGGAGGTGAAGAGAGTGTGGATAAGGGTTTTGGTAGTTTGCTCAGAAAGGAAGGGACAATGTTGGTGATGTTATAGACAAACAAATGACGCAAACACACACACACACACACACACACACACACAAGCAGCATCAGTACATATTTCTAACACAATATCTCACCACAGAAGAGGTAACTTCCTGATAATGCTCTACCACAGGGTAGTTACCAGCATGGGCAGCACTTTCTCACACATTAGTCCACTACAGAAAGTGAACTAATGTTCTCTACCTACGCACTACACCGCCAAGGAACTTGCATCGGGCAGTGAAAAGATCATCTCTGAATGAAGCGGTTCAGTTCCCACATCCATTCAGCCTACAGCCTTTTCTGTCATTGCCTTCTAACTCCTGTGAGAGTTTTAACAATGTGCTCAGGTCACAGAGTACACCAAACAGTAATTTCAGTAGTAACGCTCTCCGGTCACTGCTGCACATTATTTCAAGCAGTAGAACACGAGAAAATGACGTTTATATTCTAATGGAATGCAGAGTCATTTCATTCTTTTTGAACATTCACTATTATACAAAGTACGTTTCTAAACATGAGTTTTATGGGGGGGGGGGGACAATTTTCCCTAGCCCACAGAGGGGTAAGCTAATTGCCTATGTCGTTGGCTGGTTGCAAGCGAATTTTCAGTGAAAACTCAGCCAGTTATGTTAACACATAGTAACATAGTAAATGACGGCAGATAAAGACCTGTACGGTCCATCCAGTCTACCCAACAGGATAAACTCATTTACATGGTATGTGATGCTTTATGTTGCAGCTGAAATTAACTTAGTACATCTAGAGGGGCATAATTGAACGAAAACGTCTATCTCCATGAGCGTTTATCTCCGAGAACGGGTCCGTGAAGGGGCGGACCGAACCGTATTTTCGAAAAAAATAGACGTCCATGTTTTATTCAACAATTTGTGAGCTGGGCGTTTTTGTTTTTCAGCGATAATGGAAAATGAAAGCGCCCAGCTCAAAAACGAATAAATCCAAGGCATTTGTTCGTGGGAGGGGCCAGGATTCGTAGTGCACTGGTCCCCCTCACATGCCAGGACACCAACCGGGCACCCTAGGGGGCACTTTTACAAAAGCAAAAAAAAAAGGTAAAAGAGCTCCCAGGTGCATAGCACCCTTCTCTTAGGTGTTGAGCCCCCCAAATCCCCCTCAAAACCCACTGCCCACAAGTCTACACCATTACTATAGCCTTAAGGAGTGAAGGGGGGTACCTACATGTGGGTACAGTGAGTTTGGGGGGGTTGGACGACTAAGCATTAAGCAGCACAATTGTAACAGGTAGGGGGGGATGGGCCTGGGTCCACCTGCCTGAAGTCCACTGCACCCCCTAACAACTGCTCCAGGGACCTGCTTACTGCTGCCAGGGAGGTGGGTATGACATTTGAGGGTGAAAATAAAAAGTTGTGAAACATCATTTTTTGTGGTGTGAGGGGTTTAGTGACCACTGGGGGAGTCAGGGGAGGTCATCCCCGATTCCCTCTGGTGGTAATCTGGTCATTTAGGGCACTTTTTGGGGCCTTATTCGTGAAAAAAACAGGGTCCAGGAAAAGTGCCCTAAATTCTAGCTACAAACGCATTCTTTTTTTCCATTATCGGTGAAAGGCGCCCATCTCTGTTCGGGTGATAACCATGCCCCAGTCCCGCCTTCACCATGCCTCCGACACGCCCCCGTCAACTTTGTACGCTTCCGCGTTGGAGTGCAGTTGAAAACGTCCAAGTTCTGCTTTCGATTATACCGCGTTATTCGTTTTTGTGAGATAAACGTCCATCTCCTGATTTAGGTCGGAACTTGGGCGTTTTTCTCATTCGATTATACAGTGGGGGAAATAAGTATTTGATCCCTTGCTGATTTTGTAAGTTTGCCCACTGACAAAGACATGAGCAGCCCATAATTGAAGGGTAGGTTATTGGTAACAGTGAGAGATAGCACATCACAAATTAAATCCGGAAAATCACATTGTGGAAAGTATATGAATTTATTTGCATTCTGCAGAGGGAAATAAGTATTTAATCCCTCTGGCAAACAAGACCTAATACTTGGTGGCAAAACCCTTGTTGGCAAGCACAGCGATCAGACGTCTTCTGTAGTTGATGATGAGGTTTGCACACATGTCAGGAGCAATTTTGGTCCACTCCTCTTTGCAGATCATCTCTAAATCATTAAGAGTTCTGGGCTGTCGCTTGGCAACTCGCATCTTCAGCTCCCTCCATAAGTTTTCAATGGGATTAAGGTCTGGTGACTGGCTAGGCCACTCCATGACCCTAATGTGCTTCTTCCTGAGCCACTCCTTTGTTGCCTTGGCTGTATGTTTTGGGTCATTGTCGTGCTGGAAGACCCAGCCACGACCCATTTTTAAGGCCCTGGCGGAGGGAAGGAGGTTGTCACTCAGAATTGTACGGTACATGGCCCCATCCATTCTCCCATTGATGCGGTGAAGTAGTCCTGTGCCCTTAGCAGAGAAACACCCCCAAAACATAACATTTCCACCTCCATGCTTGACAGTGGGGACGGTGTTCTTTGGGTCATAGGCAGCATTTCTCTTCCTCCAAACACGGCGAGTTGAGTTCATGCCAAAGAGCTCAATTTTTGTCTCATCTGACCACAGCACCTTCTCCCAATCACTCTCGGCATCATCCAGGTGTTCACTGGCAAACTTCAGACGGGCCGTCACATGTGCCTTCCGGAGCAGGGGGACCTTGCGGGCACTGCAGGATTGCAATCCGTTATGTCGTAATGTGTTACCAATGGTTTTCGTGGTGACAGTGGTCCCAGCTGCCTTGAGATCATTGACAAGTTCCCCCTTGTAGTTGTAGGCTGATTTCTAACCTTCCTCATGATCAAGGATACCCCACGAGGTGAGATTTTGCGTGGAGCCCCAGATCTTTGTCGATTGACAGTCATTTTGTACTTCTTCCATTTTCTTACTATGGCACCAACAGTTGTCTCCTTCTCGCCCAGCGTCTTACTGATGGTTTTGTAGCCCATTCCAGCCTTGTGCAGGTGTATGATCTTGTCCCTGACATCCTTAGACAGCTCCTTGCTCTTGGCCATTTTGTAGAGGTTAGAGTCTGACTGATTCACTGAGTCTGTGGACAGGTGTCTTTCATACAGGTGACCATTGCCGACAGCTGTCTGTCATGCAGGTAACGAGTTGATTTGGAGCATCTACCTGGTCTGTAGGGGCCAGATCTCTTACTGGTTGGTGGGGGATCAAATACTTATTTCCCTCTGCAGAATGCAAATAAATTCATATACTTTCCACAATGTGATTTTCCGGATTTAATTTGTGATGTGCTATCTCTCACTGTTACCAATAACCTACCCTTCAATTATGGGCTGCTCATGTCTTTGTCAGTGGGCAAACTTACAAAATCAGCAAGGGATCAAATACTTATTTCCCCCACTGTAAGCAGGCTAGCGAGCTAGACTGATATGACCAGGGGACCCCAATCTACCTAACCCTGTCCCCAGGACTGACCAGAATTGCGGTAGTTAGCCAGTTAAATCTTTCTACAGATTGCTCATATCATGTAGTGAACGTTCACTGAATCTGTGCCACGGGCTGAGGGTCAGGGTGCTTCATATTGTCTGCAGTAGTGCAGGATGGTGATCCTATGACATCGTGCTGTGTAGTGAGTTTCTGGCTCAAGATGGCACCAGCATGAAGTAATTACATACCTGAATCACAGTTCACACCTGTCCATCCTGGTGAGCATATACACGAATAACTTCCTGGTGTATTGGTACAAGATCCATTTACACAGGGCTTCCACTGGCATTCATTTATATCTGAAATAAGGTTTTTATACAGGCTGAAGGCACCACCTTCAATAACAGCATCATGGGATATAAATCACTGGACGTCAACTTAAGTCAAATACGAACATGTCTTTTTAATGTTGTTAAATCGTTTATTTACAATTATATTTTGCACAATCCTTTAGTTCTAGGCAGATTACAAAGCATTAATTCCTAATGTGGCCTTAATTTGTTAACAACCTCAACCTCTGTGGAAGCAAGATCTCTTCGCCCACTGCCACTGCAACATGGATCAGAGCTGATCGGCCAGAGGTCAGCTTTCACAAGCAAAGAGCACCAATTGCTAAGCTGGGGCAGTGCACTGAACAAATAAATGGATTTTAATGATGGTTATTAAGTTCAAATGATCCTGCAACCGTTTAAAAATATTGGGGATGACCCACAAATCTCATATAAGTCTTTCGTTGCAGTAGGAAAAGGAAACCTATACACTAAGCCTAAGCGGACTCGACACAGGCTGTGTTTCAGCATTGCTGCCTGAGTCGGGAGTCCATTGATTCTGTAGGAAAGACACCGTTGATATTAAATGGATGCTATGATTTTCCGGAAAACCTAATAGAGAAATGGGAATGATTCGATTAAATGGGCAACGGAAAATTGCTGCACCAAACCTGAACAGTATAACTTCGCATTGGACTTGTACACTGTGGGTTGTTTTTTTTTTTGGTTCTTCCCCTTGAATATTTGTTAAAAAAAAGTTGGATCAATATTCAAATGATGTGGTGAGCTTTCTTTAAAAATGTGCGCTGTGGCTTTAAACTGTTCATCTGTATTTAAGCTGAATATATGATGTACAGAGCGATGAGTTAGGACAGCCAAATTTATGTGGATAACAATATTTATGGTGGAATGAATTTCACCGCTCTCTTTGCCCCACACTCCCTCCCGGCAGGCAGTGTGTAAAGATTTTCAGCTGCAGTGTCCAAACGGTGCGGCTGAAAATCCACAGGTAGCGGCTGCCGTTATCCCAATAAGTGTCATTGAATATTAGATCCATTGACATTGATGCATTGAAGGATTATTAGCACGAGTTTCTCTGTGTATTTACCCTGGGAACAGGTTGGCCCCTGCCATCCGGCGCTACAGTTGCAGATGTAGGAACCAGGAGTGTTCACACAGGATCCGTGTCTGCTGCATGGATTGGATCTGCTACACTCGTTCACATCTAATAAACATGGAGAACAGGGAAGGAAAAGAATTACCGCTCACCACATGAACAGTGTCAGTTATCTGGTACAATCCTGCGAGTAAAATTGGGTTTCCAACACTTTTCTTATTTCTTATCAGAACAAGTCAAAACTCAGAAGACTACACAGAAGAAATGCATCCCACCAAGCACCTTATTCAGCCATCGGAAAGACCACAAAACCAGAGAAAACCCAGCCGCGGCAATTTTAATGTGGTCTTTGCCGGTCAGGAAGGTCACTTCACCACCTTATACCTGTGTTATGGCGTTCAAATAAAAAGATTGGGCTGGATGAAGTCAACCAAAACGCCCTAGAAGCTACAGAAAGATGAGGCTCAAATACTCATAAGTACATAAGTACTACTACTACTACTATTTAACATTTCTAGAGCGCTACAAAGTGTACGCAGCACTGTACAAACACAGAAGAAAGACAGTCCCTGCTCAAAGAGCTTACAATCTAATAGACAAAAAGTAAAGCATTTAAATTTAAAATATTTAAGCAGTCAAGCACAAGAGAACAGTCACAGAAGGACAGAAGATGTTGAAGGGTGGTCAGTGTGATTAGGTGTAACTCTGGTTGGAGTAGTGGGAGAAGGTGATAGAAGAATAGAAATGGGTGAGGTAAAGTAATGAGTGGGTTGATAGGGAGGTTATATAAGACATGTCACTCTAGGGGTGGGTGGGTAGAGGGGTAGGGTGGGTAGTGCCATACTGGGAAAGACCAAAGGTCCATCTAGCCCAGCATCCTGTCACCGACAGTGGCCAATCCAGGTCAAGGGCACCTGGCACGCTCCCCAAACGTAAAAACATTCCAGACAAGTTATACCTAAAAATGCGGAATTTTTCCAAGTCCATTTAATAGCGGTCTATGGACTTGTCCTTTAGGAATCTATCTAACCCCTTTTTAAACTCCGTCAAGCTAACCGCCCGTACCACGTTCTCCGGCAACGAATTCCAGAGTCTAATTACACGTTGGGTGAAGAAAAATTTTCTCCGATTCGTTTTAAATTTACCACACTGTAGCTTCAACTCATGCCCTCTAGTCCTAGTATTTTTGGATAGCGTGAACAGTCGCTTCACATCCACCCGATCCATTCCACTCATTATTTTATACACTTCTATCATATCTCCCCTCAGCCGTCTCTTCTCCAAGCTGAAAAGCCCTAGCCTTCTCAGCCTCTCTTCATAGGAAAGTCGTCCCATCCCCACTATCATTTTCGTCGCCCTTCGCTGTACCTTTTCCAATTCTACTATATCTTTTTTGAGATACGGAGACCAGTACTGAACACAATACTCCAGGTGCGGTCGCACCATGGAGCGATACAACGGCATTATAACATCCGCACACCTGGACTCCATACCCTTCCTAATAACACCCAACATTCTATTCGCTTTCCTAGCCGCAGCAGCACACTGAGCAGAAGGTTTCAGCGTATCATCGACGACGACACCCAGATCCCTTTCTTGATCCGTAACTCCTAACGCGGAACCTTGCAAGACGTAGCTATAATTCGGGTTCCTCTTACCCACATGCATCACTTTGCACTTGTCAACATTGAACTTCATCTGCCACTTGCACGCCCATTCTCCCAGTCTCGCAAGGTCCTCCTGTAATCGTTCACATTCCTCCTGCGACTTGACGACCCTGAATAATTTTGTGTCATCGGCGAATTTAATTACCTCACTAGTTATTCCCATCTCTAGGTCATTTATAAATACATTAAAAAGCAACGGACCCAGCACAGACCCCTGCGGGACCCCACTAACTACCCTCCTCCACTGAGAATACTGGCCACGCAATCCTACTCTCTGCTTCCTATCTTTCAACCAGTTCTTAATCCATAATAATACCCTACCTCCGATTCCATGACTCTGCAATTTCTTCAGGAGTCTTTCGTGCGGCACTTTGTCAAACGCCTTCTGAAAATCCAGATATACAATATCAACCGGCTCCCCATTGTCCACATGTTTGCTTACCCCCTCAAAAAAATGCATTAGATTGGTGAGGCAAGACTTCCCTTCACTAAATCCGTGCTGACTTTGTCTCATCAGTCCATGTTTTTGTATATGCTCTGCAATTTTATTGTTAATAATAGCCTCCACCATCTTGCCCGGCACCGACGTCAGACTCACCGGTCTATAGTTTCCCGGATCTCCTCTGGAACCCTTCTTAAAAATCGGAGTAACATTGGCTACCCTCCAGTCTTCCGGTACTACACTCGATTTTAGGGACAGATTGCATATTTCTAACAGTAGCTCCGCAAGTTCATTTTTTAGTTCTATTAATACTCTGGGATGAATACCATCAGGTCCCGGTGATTTACTACTCTTCAGCTTGCTGAACTGACCCATTACATCCTCCAAGGTTACAGAGAATTTGTTTAGTTTCTCCGACTCCCCCGCTTCAAATATTCTTTCCGGCACCGGTGTCCCCCCCAAATCCTCCTCGGTGAAGACCGAAGCAAAGAATTCATTTAATTTCTCCGCTACGGCTTTGTCCTCCTTGATCGCCCCTTTAACACCATTTTCGTCCAGCGGCCCAACCGACTCTTTGGCCGGTTTCCTGCTTTTAATGTATCTAAAAAACTTTTTACTATGTATTTTTGCTTCCAACGCTAATTTCTTCTCAAAGTCCTTTTTTGCCCTCCTTATCTCCGCTTTGCATTTGGCTTGGCATTCCTTATGATCTATCCTGTTACTTTCAGTTGGTTCTCTTCTCCACTTTCTGAAGGATTGTTTTTTGGCTCTAATGATTTCCTTTATCTTACTCTGTCCTCCGTTTCCTGGGTATCTCACTATTTTCCAAATGCTTGAATCGCTCACTCTATGTATTCTGCTGCCCAAGTGGTATATTAGCAGGGTTGCTCACTGCAAAATGTTTCATTTCACTTAGCTTTTTTATTTCAAGGGTTTTCATTTGTGGTATATTTAATTTTGCTTTGTTTATTTAAAATTAAGTCATCTACAAAAATGGACTGAAGAAAAGAAAGGGGAAAACTTAATACTTAGTAACATAGTAGATGACGGCAGATAAAGACCTGTATGATCCATCCAGTCTGCCCAATAAGATAAACTCTTTACACATGGTCTGAAATAATACATCATATATATATATATACCTGATCTTGATTTATCCTTGCCATTTTTAGGGCATATACCGTAGAAGTCTGCCCAGCACTGGCTTTGTTCTAAAACTTCTAAAGTTGTCATCGAAGCCCCTGAAAAGCTCCACTCCAGCCCATCCAAATCTATTCAGACCAGGGCCACCAAGAGGGGGGGACAGGGGGGACAAAGGTCCCGGCCTCCGTCGCCACCTGGCCCGCCCTCCGTCACTCCCAGAACTAACCTTAAGCCTCCTTTCACTTCGCAGCAAGCAGCAGCAGGTCAGGCCACTCCTTCCTTCCATGTCCCGCCCTCGCCGGACGTAACATCCGCGAGGGCGGGGCACGGAAGGAAGGAGGAGAGGTCTGCCCTGCCGCTGCTTGCTGCGAAGTGAAAGGAGGCTTAAAGTTAGTTCTGAGGGCCCGGACCGATAGCGGGTGGAGGGGGCCCGGCGACCTCGGGTGGATGGGCAGCGGGGGGGCCCGGCGATCTCGGGTGGGTGGCAACCTCAGGTGGGCGGGGCCCGGCGATCTCGGGTGGGCGGCGACCTCGGGTGGGTGGGCAGCGGGGGGGCCCGGCGATCTCGGGTGGGCGGCGACCTCGGGGGGGGGGGGCCCGGGGCCAGCCTTGTCCCGGGCCCGGCTCCGGCTCTCGGCGGCCCTGATTCAGATCGTAGAAGTCTGCCTAGCATTGGTTTTCCTACCTAATCTCCCCTAAGCTTCTTTGGATCTGATCCTTCTAAACAGGATTCCTTTGTGTTTCTCCCATGCATTTTTGAATCCTGTTACTGTTTTCATCTCTATAACCTCGCATGGGAGGGAATTCCAGGTATCTACCACCCTCTCAGTGAAAAAATACTTCCTGATGTTATTCTTGAGTCGGCCCCCTTTCAACCTCAATTCATGCCATCTAGTTCTACCACATTCCTGTCTGTGGAAAATGTTTGTTTGAGACCGCTATTAAATGGACTTGGAAAAATTCCGCATTTTTAGGTATAACTTGTCTGGAATGTTTTTACGTTTGGGGAGCGTGCCAGGTGCCCTTGACCTGGATTGGCCACTGTCGGTGACAGGATGCTGGGCTAGATGGACCTTTGGTCTTTCCCAGTATGGCACTACATATGTACTTATGTACTTATATCAGTACCTTTCAAATATTTGAACTTCTGTATCATATCACCCCTGTCTCTCCTTTCCTCCAGTGTATACATGTTTAGGTCAGCAACCAGCTTATTTTCGAAGGAGATCGCCGGCCATCTTCCGACACTAATCGGGAGATGGCCGGCGATCTCCTGAACCCGGCCAAATCAGTATAATCGAAAGCCGATTTTGGCCGGCGCCAACTGCTTTCTGTCGCGGAGCCGGCCAAACTTCAAGGGGGCATGTCGGTAGGGTACCGAAGGCGGAACGGGGGCGTGGTATGAGATGGCCAGCTTCGCCTGATAATGGAAAAAAGAAAGCCAGACTTGACTAGCATTTCGCCGGCTTCACTTGGTCCCTTTTTTTTCAGGACCAAGCTTCAAAAAGGTGCCCCAACTGACCAAATGACCACCGGAGAGAATCAGGGATGACCTCCCCTTACTCCCCCAGTGGTCACCAACCCCCTCCCACCCCAAAAAATATATATATTTTTGCCAGCCTCTATGCCAGCTTGAAAGGTCATACCCAGCTCCCTGACAGCAGTATGCAGGTCCATGGAGCACTTTTTTGTGGGTGCAGTGCACTTTCAGGCAGGTGGACCCAGGCCCATCCCCCCCTACCTGTTACACTTGTGGTGATAAATGGGGGCCCTCCAACCCCCCCCCCCCCAAATCCACAGTACCCACATGTAGGTGCCCCCCTTCAACCATAAGGGCTATGGTAGTGGTGTAGAGTTGTGGGTAGTGGGTTTTGGGGGGCTCAGCACACAAAGTAAGGGAGGTATGCACCTGGGAGCAATTTGTGAAGTCCACTGCAGTGCCCCCTAGGGTGCCTGGTTGGTGTCCTGGCATGTGAGGGGGGCCAGTGCACTACAAATGCTGGCCCCTCCCATGACCAAATGCCTTGGATTTGGCCGGGTTTGAGATGGCCAGCATCGGTTTCCATTATCGGAAAAAAACGATGCCAGCCATCTCAAACCCGGCCATCTCTGACATTTGGCCGGCCCGAACCGTATTATTGAAATGAAAGATGGCCGGCCATCTTTTTCGATAATACGGTTCGGGACTGCTCTTTGCGGCGCCGGCCATATAGATGGCCGGCGCTGTTCGATTATGCCCCTCCAAGTCTCTCCACGTACATCTTGCTACATAAACCCATGTTCACGTAGCAAGATGTAATGAAAACAAAAATGTTGTGAAGGTCAGGCCCGGCCTCTCCCATAGTGCCCTGAACCAGCGCTTCTGAATTACCTGCCCCCCTCCTCCTGCTGAAATCTCCCCCCCCCCCTTAACTTACACCACAGCCACATGCTCAAAAGGGGACGGAGGACCCCTTGCCAAAATGATGTTGGCCCCAAGGATTGCCTCGGCCGCATTTTGACTCCATGACTATGGGATAAGTTAAGGAGGATCTGGGAAAGACATTTTTAAAAACATTCTCTTAATACAAAATGAAAACCAAACACAAGTACAGTCCTTTTCCTTTTGTCTTATTTAGAAAAGGAAATATGTCCTTCCTCTGTTAGAATATTACTCAGATACTATTTGTTCAAACCCAGGAATTAAGCAGATAAATACGTTTCTTTAAAATACCTCAGGCCACTAAATGGATAACCTTTTGCTGGCTCTCTCTATGCCCAGCACAAGTTATCCAAATAATTAAATTCTTGGAGTCACCATTGACCAAAACCTCACTCTTGACACTCACGTGAAGAACACGACAAAAAAGATGTTCTTCGCCATGTGGAAACTCAAAAGAGTAAAACCTTTCTTCCCAAGACACATTTTCCATACCCTGGTACAGTCACCTAAGACCTGGTAAGCCACCTAGACTACTGCAATGCACTGTACGCCGGTTGCAAAGAACAGACAATCAAAAAACTTCAAACTGCCCAGAATACGGCCGTCAGACTCATATTTGGAAAAACTAAATATGAAAGTGCAGACGCCCCAATCTATATGCTAAACCTTGTGGACCTACCTCCCAGAAATGTCACAAGATCATCCCGCAAATTTCTTGACCTGCACTACCCCAGCTGCAAAGGACTGTAATATAAACAGATGCATGCCACTTCTTTCTCGTACATGAGCACACAGCTATGGAATGCATTGCCTACAGACTTAAAAGCAATTAACGAAACAATTATCTTTCGAAAATCTCTGAAGACATTCTTCTTCAACAAGGCCTACAATGAGAACCTATAGCCTCAATGAGCCACCTCACCAACCCACTCAATTATGAACGCCCGCTTTCTATAACTACCCTAATCACTCCCTTCCTTCTTCTTTCGTCCCTACTTATAATCACTTCACATTACTAATTGTTCCTGATACCCTGTAATGACAATGATAACAAAACTATGTAAGCCACTTTGAGCCTGCAAATAGGTGGGAAAAAATGTGGGATACAAATGCAATAAATAATAAATATCTCTCTATATAAAACACACCTCCAACATTCTAATGAAGCCTCACTTTCCCAACGTTCTAAAGTGAGGCGGCAGAGACCACTTTTTGAACATCAGTGTTTGCCCCGCCCACGCGCTGCTGATTGGTTGTGCCTCAGGTGATGCACACAAAGTAAGGTTCCACCCGCCCACGCGCTGCTGATTGGCTGTGCCTCAGGTGATGCACACAAAGTACGGTTCCACCTCCCAAACACTCACATGGACTTAGAAACCACCAAGCCTTTGAATGGGACCAGTGCTGCAGAGGAGCAGGAGTGGGACAGCAAAGAAAATGCAGCGGCGTTCAGGAAAAAAAAACCACACACACACGAGTCCCGCCCCTTCCTGAGGAGGGGGTAGCTACCAGCACGGGGACCAACCGCGAGGAAAGCGCGGACGAAGAACGCCACTAAACAACCACTACATCGCGGACCTTACTCTGCAAGCTGTTCATGCGGTGAGTCTCCAAGCCAGCATTCAGTGCCTACAACAGAGACTTCCAAACACATGTGCCCTCAGCCCCGCCCCCCCTACAGAACGCCACCCACATTCCACACTAAAACCAAACCAACCCCCCCCCCCCAAAAAAAACCACCCAAACGGAAACCTCCGGCGCCCAACCCCCCTCCTAAAAAAACGGATTATAGCCCACCTGAGTGCCCAGCTGAAATCAGTGCCTACAAGGAGACCTCCAGACACATGCGCCCTCAGCCCCGTCCCCCCCTACAGAACACCACCCACATTCCACACTCGAAAAAAAACCCATATCTACTCCTACTGCCTGCCTGCAACGGATCCCTCTGGTTTCAACAAAAATACAAGTGCCTACAAATACCACATCAGAGTGCCCTGCTGAATTAAGATTACTGTATCACACTCACACGCAGAGAATCACCCCCTACCAGCCACAAAAAACCCCCACATCTAATATGGACAATCAGCATCACTCACTAACACACATATATACAACCAAACTGCCCACCACCCAAAATGCCACACACTGCCATGGACAGACAACATCTTGCTTTCACACTCATACACACACACTCCCTCCCCCAACCCCCTTAATACAAAAACTGAAACAGTAAAAACCTACATCTCTCTCTTACAAACACCCACAGAATCCCATAATCCCCCCCCCCAAAAAAAACACAAACACTCATACAGAACAACCCTACCCCACAAACACCCCCCTAAAAACACCCCCCCACAAAATGGCACACACACCCACAGACACCCACAACCTCCCTCAAAACCACAAACACTCATACAGAACAACGCTACCCTACCCCACAAACACCCCTCCCCCCCCCAAAAAAATAGCATACACCCATAGACCCCCACAACCCCCCCTCAAAACCACAAACACTCATACAGACTTTATAACTTAAAAAAAAAACTCTTTTCCTTTTTAAAAAAAAATATATCCCTTAATATCAAACAGAAAAAGAAAACAAAAAAAAAAACCACATGCTAGCGCCCATTTCATTTGTTTTGGAAACGGGCCTTTTTTACTAGTAATAATAATAAAAGGAGGGTCAAGAAATGGAAGTGCCAAATGGTTAACTGGATAGGGACGTGATTCAAGCTCTGTCCAGTTAATTCTAAGCAGTTATCTCAGTCACAGATCCAGCAGGCCTGAGAGAAACCAAAAGGATAGACAGTTGACTTTTAACCTGTGATTTCACTGGTGTCAAGATAGTCTCACAACTTGCTATCTTTAACTGGATCGTACTCCACTGAATATCATCCTATATTAATGCTGAATAAGTGCACATTTAACAAAGACTAGTCAAGCATTAAAGCCAGAAAAAAAAAACCCTCAAAGTTACAGTTGTCGTCAATTTTGTCTGTTCATCTGGCTCGCCATTTTGTGTAATAAAAGTGAGATATGTCACAGAAATCTGCACACTGGGATACTGCATAGACTAAGGCGGCCACTTCTATGGAATGTACCTTGGTCACATTGTTTTCCTTCCCACCCAGGGTCACACGTGCACACAAAGCTGTTCAGACTGCTGGCACACCTTCCGTAGATACATGGTGAGCTCCGGCAAAAGTCAATGACTGTGAAAGAAGACAACGAAAGCCCGATCATTTCACTTCAGCACCATCCTTAATTTCAACAGGGTGTATGAAAAACTCTAATGATTTAATGGCTCAGTAAGGCAACAGCCCTCTCTGCAACTTGTTTCTCACAGGTCTCCCACTTAGCCATCTCTCTCCCCTTCAATCTGTTCAAAATTCTGCTGCCTGACTTATATTCAGCCAGTGTCGCTATGCTCATATTAGCCCTCTCCTCAAGTCACTTCATTGGCTCCCTATCTGTTTCCGCATACAGTTCAAACTCTTCTTATTGACATACAAGTACATTCACTCTGCAGCTCCTCAGTAGCTATTCACTCTTATCTCTCCCTACATTCCTCTCCGGGAACTCCGTTCACTGGGTAAATCTCTCTTAACTGCACCCTTCTCCTCCACTGCTAACTCCAGACTCCAATCCTTTATCTTGCTGCACCATATACCTGGAATAGACTTCCTGAGCCGGTACGTCAAGCTCCATCTCTGGCCGTCTTCGAATCTAAGCTAAAAGCCCACCTTTTTGATGCAGCTTTTAACTCCTAACCCTTGTTCACTTGTTCAGTACCCATGTCTGTTTTATCATTCCCACCTTAAGTAATTCCCTTATCCCTTATTTGTCCTGTTTGTCTGTCTTAATAAGATTGTAAGCTCTGTCGAGCAGGGACTGTCTCTTACATGTTCAGTGTACAGCGCTGCATACGTCTAGTAGTGCTATAGAAATAATAAGTAGTAGTAGTAGTCTTTGGAATTCCAGAATCTTACTACTCTTTGGGATTCTGCACTGAATCTTACTACTCTTGGGAATTTTACTACTCTTTGGGATTCCAAACTCTTGTTACTCTTTGGAATTCTGCACTGAATCTTGCTACTCTTTGGGATTCTGCACTGTTGCTATTCTTTGGGATTCCACATGGAATGTTGCTACTCTTTGGGATTCTAGAATCTTACTACTCTTTGGGATTCTGCACGGAATCTTGCTATTCTTTGCAATTCTAGAATCTTGCTACTCTTTGGGATTCCAGAATCTTGCTACTCTTTGTCCTTATCCCTTATTTGTCCTGTTTTTCCATCTTAATTAGATTGTAAGCTCTGTCCAGCAGGAACTCTTTCTTACATGTTCAGTGTACAGCACTGTGTATGTCTAGTAGCACTATAGAAACGATAAGTAGTAGTAGTAGTTTGTTTAACAACTGGGACTGCATGGAACAGGTTGGTAGAGGGACTTCAGTCCAACCCATCATGCTGCCAGAGTATTTTTAGCTGTCATATTTCTTTTATCAGGTTTATTCTTAAAAGCTGCAAAGGGTCAGATGAACACTAGTCGGTCAGTTGTGAGCAGTAGCACCAACACCTTCGATCTGGTGACCGGCACCAACCTCCACCAGTTTCTACTTAGTTCCAAGTCCATCTTCTTTCTGCATCTGCCTCCATCTGTCTGGTGTATTCATATCTACCGTCTCTTTTTAAAAAACGAGTGAAAAACTTAAAACTTACGGCTGCAGCTTCTTTTGTCTTTATTCAGCTCATAGCCCACCACACAGGCGCAATCGTACGAGCCCAGAGTGTTCCTGCACGTGTGCTCACACGCATTCTGGTTCAGTTGACACTCATCAACATCTAGGAGAGCAAAGCACAGCTATTTAGCACAGGCAGGCAGTGTCTCCTGTTTTCTGGCAAGGAGAAAGATTATAATCAGACATTCAGGACAGGCCTCTGAGCGTTGGAACACCAACAGTGTGAAAGAAAGATTTTAGGACAAAACTCGTGAAAGGAGAAAGGAGAAACCACTGCTTGATCCTTCTACAACTACCAAAGTGGTATTAAATTTCACAGCTTTCAAGTGTTGTATGTAAACACATTTCCTTTGCCCCTGTGCTGGAATAAATCTGTTGTTACTGCTTTTTCTTTACCGGACCATCACCAGAAAAAGCTGCTTCACTTTCAAAGGCATTTACGTGTGGAAATTGCCTTTTTTAAAATGAGCCATGTTGGGCCAGATTCTATATAGCGCACCAAGAGATCCGCGTGGAAATCCAGGCGTATTCTATAACAATTAGCGTAACTTAATTGGCTTAACAAGCTAATCAGCATTTTACAGCACTTAACATGCAATAATGAGCAATAATTAGAATTTATGCACACAACACACTAAGGGCCCTGTTTACTAACTTTTAGTGTGCACTAATGCTAGAGACACCAATATATTCCTATCTCCCTGTTTACTGACATGTACCTTGTACTGTCTTACTGGAAAGTTAGCTCTGCTTGGTTTAGAGACTGCCTCGCCCTTTATCCAGCACTTTTCTCTCTCTCTCTAACCTCCGAGCTATTCCGTCCTAAATTTTTCACAGAGGTTGTAAATAAATATCCAAAATAAAATTGATTTTATCAGCTCAGACAATCTGAGACACGGTTTAAAGGTCATGTCAAATCATAGGACCCTGGTTCCCAGTATAACCAGGTTAAACCCACCTCTGCACGTCTGTCCCGTTGAGTCACTGGCGTATCCACTGTCACACTGACATCTTGGGAGTGTAGAGACTGGATCGATGACGCAGAAGCCATTGGGGCAGCTGAGTGTGCACAGAACAGGGCCTAGAAATGATATGGTGAAATGCAGAGAGTGCTTCATTCTATTTTCAACATGATTTCATCTTTTTTTCACCTGATAGTTTGGAGTCTTCATTCACAACTACCCACAGACTTTTCTACTTTTTATATCCTCTCTGCAATATACCTAACCTGGTCGCAACCCCCACCACCACTTCCCACAAAATACCTAATCTGGTCAATGCAATGACAGCCATAGGTCAAACACCCTGCCCTAGGGCACCTTCTGGAGTCTTGGACCCAGAAAATAGGCCACTAGGTGTCAACGTCGAACAATGACCACAACTTCCTTTCCCCAACTGGCCCAGGGAGCAGAAAGCCCAACTCAAGGACCCTATGCATGGTGCTCTACAATGGTTTACCACCTTAGCCACCGGGTCGAGGAGGAGTAGCCTAGTGGTTACTGCAGCGGACTTTGATTCTGGGGAACTGGGTTCAATTCCCACTACAGCTCCTTGTGACAGTGGACAAGTCACTTAACCCTCCATTGCCCCTGGTACAAAATAAATACCTGAATATATGTAAACCGCTTTGAACGTAGTTGCAAAAACCTCAGAAAGGCGGTATATATCGTCCCATTTCCCCTTACAATGTGAATTGAAATAGCTGGTGTTCTTTTCTTTCAGATTACCTCTTGCATTGTAGAATAACATGACAACATGATAACTGTAACTGAATAAGATCTGAGAAACACATGCTACTGGTATATCACATATACCTATTAATCACATATGTAATAAGTTATGTGAGGTTGAGCTGAGGAGTAAGATAACCGCTAATTTTCCATGTTGATCTCTAGCAGGTTATTAATTCTTAAAGTAGTATTCAGGAGTTTGGTTATTCCACATAGATTCCCAGTTGTCAATGCAGGAAAAGGTTTCTTCAGTTTTTCATTGTACAGTCATGATGAAAGGCTAAAGTGACTAGGGCTCTTCAGCTTGGAGAAGAGACGGCTGAGGGGACATATGATAGAGGTCTTCAAAATAATGAGCGGAATGCAACGGGTAGACATGAATCGCTTGTTCACTCTTTCCAAAAATATTAGGACTAGGAGGCACACAATGAAGCTACAAAGTAGTACATTTTAAACAAATCTGAGAAAATATTTCTTCACTCAACGTGTAATTAAACCGTGGAATTCGTTGCCAGAGAATGTAGTAAAAGCAGTTAGCTTAGCGGGGTTTAAAAAAAAGGTTTGGATAGCTTCCTGAAGGAAAAGTCCATAGACCATTATTAAAATGGACTTGGGGAAAATGCACTTCTTATTTCTAGGATAAGCAGCATAAAATGTATTGTACTGTTTTGGGATCTTGCCAGGTACTTGTGACCTGGATTGGCCACTTTTGGAAACAGGATGCTGGGCTTGATGGACCTTCGGTCTGTCCCAGTATGGCAACACGTATCTACTTATGTGCTTGGGATTCTGAATGGAATCTTGCTATTCTTTGGGGTTCTACATGGAATGTTGCTACACTTTGAAATTCTGCATGGAATCTTGTTATTCTTTAGAATTCTAGAATCTTGCTACTCTTTGGGGTTCTACATGGAATGTTGCTACTCTTTGGGTTTCTGCCAGGTACTTGTGACTTGGATTGACCACTGTTGGAAACAGGATGCTGGGCTTGATGGACCTTCGGTCTGTCCCAGTATGGCAACACTTATGTACTTAATCTTAAGCTGTGGCAAATCTGCCAGTTCAGACAGTTTGAAGAGAAAAAAGACTTGGCACTGGTTGTTCATGCATTGGTTGCAAATCTGTTAATTTATTCTAGATCTCTTTACCATGGTCTTCCAGTCTGAAAAGATACGGCTTCCTCAAAACACAGCATTTTCAAATTCTGTTACCATTTTCATCTCCACCACCTCCCTATTCCAATGGTGCTGCACTGGCTTCAGGTGGAATTTTTTTAAATTAAAATTTAAGATCCTCTGCTGTCTTTAGATGTTTGTATACTACAACACCATCATATTTGACTGCATTTTTGCCATCTTATGTTCCAGGGAAAAATTTAGGTCATTCTAGTGGTGCTTTTGGCCATAACCGCTGTAAAAGTATCTCAGATACTTTAGCTGTAAGACAAACAATTGTCTTTGCTTGTGTTGTCTGACAGCTGGTGAACATAAGAACATAAGAGTATCCATACTGGGTCAGACCAATGGTCCATCTAGCCCAGTATCCTGTTTTCCAAACAGTGGCCAAGCCAGGTCACAAGTACCTGGCAGAAACCCAAACCGTGGCAACATTCCGTGTAGAACCCCAAAGAATAGCAAGATTCTGGAATCCTAAAGAGTGACACGATTCCATGCAGAATCTCAAAGAGTAGCAACATTCCATGTAGAACCCCAAACAATAGCAAGATTCTGGAACCTTAAAGAGTGACAAGATTCCATGCAGAATCTCAGAGTAGCAACACTGCATGTAGAACCCCAAAGAGTAGCAAAATTCTAGAATTCTAAAGAATAACAAGATTCCATGCAGAATTTCAAAGAGTAGCAACATTCCATACTACAAATCCCAGGGCCAACAGTTGCTTCCCATATCTGATAACAACGACTTCAATTTGATTCAACAATCAGATTCCACTAGAATATAATTTTCCTGTAATAAATCCAAATATTTCCACTAATTTTAGCAGTTTCATCAATGTAAAATGCAAATTTATAACCAGTTGGGAGACTAAGGCTGCTTTTTTCTGTTTTTTTTTTTTTTTCCTAGGATTGGCAGAACCTGTCCACAAAGTTAGAATGCTACAGCAAGAGTTAGCAGGGTGTAGGACAAGAAGCAGTTAGAAAAACCTATCCTCTCTACTATCAGAGCTAAGCAGGAAGAGAACGATTTTTTTGTTGTTGTTTTTGTCTTTTTGGGGAGGGGCAGGGTTAGAAGACAGAGAAGTGCACCACAATACAGATTCATAGGACAACTTAATTAAGCAATAAGCAATAAATTCAAGAGAATAGATATATCAGATACCTAAGCCTGTAGACAGAACAGTGGCGTTCCTAGGTTGGCTGTCACCCAGGGCGGATTGCCGCTGTGCACCCCTCCCCCTCCGCCGCATCAACCCCTCCCCCCACCGGGTGCATTCTTAGCTGCTGGGAGCAGCCATGCAGCTGTCGGCTCCGCTGGCTCCCTGCTCCCTCTGTCCTGGAACAGGAAGTAACCTCATTCTCCAAAAGATGGAATACGTGGGAAATCCCTCTAACCGCCCACCATCGAAAACTGGCATTCTCCTCCCCTGGAAAATATTCCATGGATGATATGATGCCATTTCATAAATCCGGGGTGTATATTTCTGTTCTTCCAAAAGCCAATCTCCCAGGTACCTAAGCAAACATGCCATATTGTATTTCTGGATATCTGGTAGTCCCAGGCCTCTACCCTGCCAGGAACCTCGCAGATACCTAAAGGAGCCTCGAGGCTTCCTCCCCTGCCAACAAAAGTTTAGCAAGATTTTCCGAAGAGCAAGTAAATCGCTACCCACCAACTTGAGAGGCAAAACCTGCAAGGTGTAGAGCCATCGGGGGAAGAGAACCATACGGAAAAGCTGAATCCTCCCGTACACCGAGATTGGAAGTGACATCCATTTTGCAAATTGTTCTTTAGAAAAATCTAGGAGAGAGGAAACATTTAAATCATGTATCAAGAATGTCTTGTAAGGAAGTTTTATACCCAAATATGTAAAGAAGCGAGATGCCCATTTTAGGGGAAAAGCACGTCTCCATTTATGCCTCACCCTGGGCTGCGTGAGCAGGGCCAAAGATTTATCAAGATTTCATTTGAATTCAGCAAAGCTATCCATAAGAGCAGTCAGGGAGGCCTCTTGGTTGGTCAAATGCACTGATATATCATCCGCAAAGGCAGATACCTTAAATTCTTGTATACCATTACGGACCCCCTGTATGTCTGGGTTACTTATCATTTCCTTAATTAACGGGCCTAGCGATAAAACAAATAGGAGTGGTGACAGAGGGCGTCCTTGGCAAGTCCCCCTCTGAATCTCAAAAAAAGTGGAAGCTACCTCATTGTACCACAATGCCGCTCTAGGTGCACTGTACAATGCCTGAACAGCTGCAATAAAAACCCCATCAAACTCATATAAATATAGCTGCCATTCTATTCGCCAAGAGTTTCGCCAGAATCTTAGCTTCCACATTGTGGGGGGTTACTGAGAGGACGGTCACAAGGAAAGCGAGAGCGACCCAAGAAAGAGCGGAGGAGGCAAGCACATGTCCCGTATGAGCAGGACGCTCGCCCCCTGGTGGGTAAAAGAGTAGGGGAAGGAAGGGATAAGGCTAGGAACTACCGACCCCATAATGCATCTGACCCAAAACATTATGAGCAAGCAGTGGGAGAGGAGGAGCAGGATTGGGAGATGAGTTCCAATCAGGGTAATGATGAACAGCTGGGGGAGCCTGAGTGGGAGGAGGAGGTGATGGAATGGGATAAAGTGGAAGAGTCAGGAGAGAGGGAGGAGGAAGGAATGGAGGTTTCTGCTTGGGCTCAGTCTAGAGAAGCCAAGGTGAGAGGTTTGCTGGCTGCTGTCTTTCCTAAACTGAGTGGTATTGGAAGACAGGAATTGAGACAGTTGGGGAAGAGGCTGTGGCAGAAAGTAACCCAGAGATTGAGGCAGAAGAGAGAGTGAAACTGCCGGTTGGGTGGAGAAAAGGAAGATAACATTGAATTGCTGTGAGCTTTAATGTTGCAAGACAAGGAAGGAATCCTTGGGGTAACCCGGTGGATATTAACAAGGGTTAATGTTGAAGGAGGAAATATGATCATGTATTGCAAGAAAGATGAACTGTGTTGCGTGAAAATAAAAGAGGAATTCTTTTAAGATATGACTGAAGTCTTTGGTCATCCTTTGGGAAAATACTATTCATAAAAACCACCTTGAGGTATGACTGAATGAAAGGAGGATACGGAGGTGAACATCAGAACAGAGCGTTGCCCAGGGCAGACGGAGCAGGAGTCGTAGTTGGAACAACCTAGCTAAGCAGGGTCAGCCGTGGCCCAGGAGTGAAAGGGTGACAGGCTGACAACATTCAATAAAGATACGGGCCTGTACGACGAAGGCAACTCTGGATTCCGCCCCGGTTTTAACAACACCACCATCTGCGCGGTGTTCAACAAATCAGACATCCGCCCTTTCTCTACAAAAGAAGTAAATAACCTCTGCAAAGTCGGTACAATTATTGGGTTCAAAATGTTGTAGAACTCATATCGAAATCCATCCGGCCCTGGAGCCTTGTAAAGGGACCCTTGCTGCCCTCCAAATAAATTTGGCTTTCTAAATCCTCATACAGTTGTTGATAGTAAGATCAAAACACTTCTACAATTTCTCTATCCTTGTGTACCCTAACCCCATCTCCTCTATCTATCTGCATTATCATTTGCGCACCCGACTTTTGTCGAATTAAATTGGCCAACAACTTTCCTTGCTTGTTACCATGCACAAAGAGTTTGTATTTATAGTACTGCAGAGATTTAACTATACGTGCGTGAAGCAAGGTATTAAGAGCTGCCTGTGCTGCCAACAACTGGTCCTTTTTTTGGAGATTGGGAAATTGACCAAAATTCCTCCTTGCCTCCCGCACTTGATATTCGAGACGGAGTATCTCCTTGTTTCTAGCCTTTTTCTTGTAACTAGTGTATGCTATTATTGTACCCCTAAGTACCGCTTTGGCTGCCTCCCACGTGACCCTCCTGTCCAGACCTTTTTAAAACCCAGATATATTAACCACTGTTACCACATCCTGTGGCAAAAAGTTCTAGAGCATAACTATTTTTTGCGTGAAAAAATATTTGCTCCTATTTGTTTTAAAAGTATTTTTATGTAACTTCCTTGAGTGTCCCCTAGTCTTTGTACTTTTGGAATGAGTAAAAAATCGATTTACTTCTACTCGTTCTACACCACTCAGGATTTTGTAGACCTCAATGATATCGCCCCTCATCCTTCTCTTTTCCAAGTTAAAGAGCCCAAACACCATACCATACCATACCATATTCAGGAAATTTAGACTGCCCAACTTGACATTTTGTCCGTTAGATTGTAAGCTCCTTTGAGCAGGGACTGTCCTTCTTTGTTAAACTGTACAGCGCTGCGTAACCCTAGTAGCGCTCTAGAAATGTTAAGTAGTAGTAGTAGTAGGAGTTCCATCCCATTTATCATTTTGGTCGCTCTTCTGTGAACCTTTTCTAATTCCGCTATATCTTTTTTGAGATAAGGCAACCAGAACTGAACACAATACTCAAGGTGCGGTCGCACCATGGAGCAATACAGAGGCATTATAATATGTTCAGTCTTATTCTCCATCCCTTTCCTAATAATTCCTAGCATCATGTTTGCTTTTCAGCGTATTATCTACAACGACACCTAGATCTTTTTCTTGAGTGCTGACCCCCAAGGTGGACCCTAGCATCAGGTAACTATGATTCGGATTATTCTTTCCAATGTGCATCACCTTGCATTTGTCCACATTAAATTTCATCTGCCATTTGGATGCCCAGTCTTCCAATTTCCTAAGGTCTTCCTGCAATATTTCACTGTCCGCACATGTTTTAACAACCTTGAATAGTTTTGTATCATCTGCAAATGTAATCACCTCACTCATCGTTCTGATTTCCATATCATTTATGAGTATGTTAAATAGCATCGGCCCCAGTACAGATCCCCGCGGCACTCCAATGTTCACCCTCCTCCATTGAGAGAAATGACCATTTAACCCTACCGTCTGTTTTCTGTCCAATAACCAATTCCTAATCCACAGCAGAACATTGCCTCTTATCCCATGACTTTTTAATTTTCTCAGGAGTCTATCATGAGGAACTTTATCAAAAGCTTTCTAATAATCTAGATACACTACATCAATCGGCTCACCTTTATCCACATGTTTATTCGTGCCTTCAAAGAAATGAAGCAAATTGGTGAGGCAAGACATTGTCTTTGCCAGCTACTGGAAACTATTTACTTTTTTGTTTTTTTTGTTACATTTGTACCCTGCGCTTTCCCACTCATGGCAGGCTCAATGCAGCTTACATGGGGCAATGGAGGGTTACGTGACTTGCCCAGAGTCACAAGGAGCTGCCTTTGCCTGAAGTGAACTCAGTTCCTCAGGACCAAAGTCCACCACCCTAACCACTAGGCCACTCTTCCACTCCACTTGGTGTTTCAAAAGAAATTGAAGGCCTTGCTCTCTGACCAGGCTTAATCTCTAATAGGGCAGTGACGTAGCCAGACTTCTAATTGTGGGTGGGCTTTCTGCCAAACTGGGTGGGCACTATAGTCCTCTTGGCAGCTCACCCTCCCCTCTACCACCCCAATCCTGGTGCTCCCCACCCAAGCTCAACTTAAAATACTAATACCTGAACTTTAACAAAACTGTAGAGCAGTAATGATCCCACTCATAGAAGGAGTACCTGCGATGGATGGCTGATATGTCTTGGTCATGGTTGTAGACCCTTCTTGAGCATCATGGGATGATGTAGAAGCAGCTAGGAAAGAAACACAGCTCAATACATCCAAGGAAATAAATAAGAATGTAAGAACATAACTAGTGCTATGCAAGGTCAGATCAATGGTCCATTGGAAGTAGCAACCAACAGATCCTAATGGGGAGATTTATTCCCTGACAAAACATTCCATAGCTTTCTTCAAGTATCAAGTAAAATCAAACTCAGATATCTTCCCTCCTCCCCTTCCCCCCTCCCCCCCCCCCCCCCCCCGGAAAGCAGATTGCAGAGTTCCCCGGGATTCACCACTAATACTATTTAACTTAATGCTAGTCCTCCTCGCAAGGTCCCTATCCAAACATGGCTTCAACCCCTTCATCTACGCCAATGACAAATCAATTAAAATCCCTTTCAAAACTGACAACCAAAATCACCTCCAGAATCACAAACAACATAAGTATCATGGAATCTTGAGCATCAGCCTTCAAACTGAAATGGAATTGAGAGAAAACACACTGCTTAATACTATCATCTCCTCATAACACCAAATGCTACACCAACATCAACGCCATGGGATCATTGCTTCCAATAGTAGACAACCTAAAAGTACTAGGAACCACAATCGATCACAACTTATCTCTCAATAACCAGGCAGTGAACACCACAAAGAAAATGTTCCCCACATGTGGAAACTGAAATGTATAAAATACTACTTTCCAAGAGACGTGTTCCGCACCCTTGTCCAAACTATGGTTCTTGCCCATACCGATTATTGCAATGGAATCTACGCTGGATGCAAGGACCAAATCCTAAAGAAATTACAAGCAGCACAAAATATAGCAGCCAGACTCATATTTAGAAAAAAACGATTTGACAGCTCTAGACCTTTACTCCAAAAACACCCATCAAAGCACGCAGACCCTTCAAAACCTGCTCTTTGACCTACAGAATTTCAGCATCTCACTAGGCTACATGACCAGACTAACAGACCTTCCAATTCAGAACGTAACCAAAAGCGTGAGTCATACCTCACCCTCCACTTCCCTAGATGCCAGGGCCTAAAATACAAATCCACATACACCACTGGCTTCTCTTATATATGCACCAAACTCTGGAACACTCTACCAAAAAACATAAAATTCATGGACAACTATCTATCCTTTCGAAAATACATGAAAACCCACCTAGTCAGGCAATTCCTCTCAGACAACCCAACGTAAGCAAATACATCACTGATATACACTCCATCATCATGAAAACGGACAGAACTGAACCAAGCCTGTGTCAATCTAGACGGCTCTAAGTCACGTAAAAGGTTCACTTTAATGATAACTGGAACTGGAAACCACATTTCAACCAGCTTACTATAAGATAAATGTAATCCTCACAGAACACTAATACCTATAACCTATTGTAACTTAGATTACTGTAAGCAGGATTAAACCCAGGGGCGTATCTGCTATGGGGCCACAGGGGCCTGGCCCCCGTAGATTTGCCCCTGGACCCCCCTGACGACCTTCTCCTCCCCCTCTCCTCCCGCCGTCACTCCGCCGTCGTGCCTCACCTCCCTTTGCTGGCGGGGGACCCCAACCCCCGCCAGCGCTGCCGAAGTCTCCTTCCCTCCTTCCTTTGTTTGGGTTTGGTTTCTGACGTCCTGCACGCACGTACAACATGCAGGACGTCAGACTCACAGAGAACTGTGAGTTTGACGTCCTGCATGTTGTACCTGCGTGCAGGACGTCAGAAACCAAACCCAAACGAAGGAAGGAGACTTCGGCAGCGCTGGCGGGGGTTGGGGTCCCCCGCCAGCAAAGGGAGGTGAGGCGGGAGTGACGGCGGGAGGGGGGGTTCAAAGTAGTTGGAGCCAGGTGGTGGTGGTGTCGCCGTCGGGTGGGTGGTGGTGTCGTCGTCCTCGGCGAGGGGGGGGTTTAAAGGAGGTGGTGGTGGTGTTGTCGTCTTCAGCGGGGAGGGAGGGTCAGTGGCGCTGGAGGGGGGGCTAAAATGTGCCCCCTCACCTCGGCTTTGGCCCCCCCTACCATTGAAGTTCAGATACGCCCCTGTTTAAACCTACCAGTAGGAGGGAAAATGTGGGGTATAAACGCAGAAATAATAATAATAATAATTGTGTACTGACTAAAAAACACTCAATCTGCTGTCAGTAAGTTTCATGTGATCTACTTCCAGTAAACATTGTCCTTTTGAAAAAGTCGCAGCAGCTCAGGCCAACCAGTGCTAATTCGGACTTCATACCTAGGTATCAGCAAGTGTCAGGTCATGAGAGGAGCCACTTCAGGCTTTACCCAAAGGCAACTATGGTCTTGTGCGCCTTCCTGTCTGAGAAAAATCAGAACTACAAATTCAGAGCTGCAATGGAATAAAACCAAGCTTGGATCAGCTTGCGCTTTGACTTGCTGCAAATGTTCCTGTACTAGTTATTATAATAATAATAATAAAAATTATTTGCAATAAGAAAAAGTCTGACTCCGTGGAACTTTTGTGACACGACACTTACTTTTTCCCGCAGGAGTTGCACTGAAGGTCCTGATCACTGTGGTGCTCAGAGAGGTCCCATAATGCCGGAGAGTAGATACGGTTGTTGAACTGACTGTAGAACTGCTGATTCCAGCTGAAGCGTTTCTATCCCTGGATGTACTTCCAACTCTCGTTCCAATGGTGGAGGTCTCTGTAGTTCTCGTACTTCTCTCAGCTACTGTGGTACTACCTCGTTTCCCAGAACTGATCTCTCCTGTAGTACTGCTGCCCTCTGTCCCTGGAATTGGGCTCCCTACTCCTGTCATGAAACCCTTGGTTACTGTGATATTTCCTGGATTAATAGTGCTGGCCTGTGTTGCTTTACTGCTCTCACTTGTTCTTGGGATCAAGTAATTTGTCACTACAGTATTTCTCTTACTTACTGTGGTACCACCCAGAGTATCAGATCTAGTCTCTGCTGTAGTACTACTCCACTCTGTGCCTGGGACTGTGCTCCCAATTCCTGTCATAAAACTCTCAGTTAGTGTGATACTTCCTGGATTAATAGCGCTGGGCTGTGTTACAGTACTACTCTCTGACATTGGGATTGTGTAATTTGTTGCTACAGTACTTTTCTCACTTACTGTGGTACTACCCAGAGTATCAGTTCTGTGCTCTGCAGTACTAATGCTGCTCTCGGTGCCTGAGTTTGTGCTCTCTGGTACGGCTGTCTTACTCTCAGTGACTCCAGTACTAGCAGGAGTGGCAGAGCTAGTTTCTATTGGAGTACTACTGCCCTCTGTGCCTGAGATTGTGCTCTCTGGTACGGCTGTCTGACTCTCAGTGACTACAGTACTAGCAGGAGTGCCCGAGCTAGTTTCTATTGGAGTACTACTGCCCTCTGTGCCTGGGATTGTGCTCTCTGGTACTGTTGTCTTACTCTCACTTACTGAGGTACTACTAGGGGTGCCAGAGCTAATTTCTACTACAGTACTCATGCCTTCTGTGGCTGGCATTGTGCTTTCTACTGCTGTCATGAAGCTCTCAATTACTGTGATATTTCCTGGACTAATAGTGCTGGCCTGTGTTGCAGTACTGCTCTCCTCTGTCCTTGGGATTGTGTAATTTGTTGCTACAGTACTTTTCTCACTTTCTGTAGTACTACCAAGAGTAACAGTTCTCGGCTCTGCAGTAGTAATACTGCCCTCTGTGCCTGAGATTGTGCTCTCTAGTACTGTTGTCTTACTCTCAGTGACTGCAGTACTTGCAGGAGTGAGAGATCTAGTTTCTACTGGAGTACTCATTTCCTCTGTGCCTGGGATTGTGCTCTCTAGTAATGTTGTCTTACTCTCACTTACTGAGGTACTAGTAGGGGTGCCAGAGCTACTTTCTACTGGAGTACTACTGCCCTCTGTGCCTGAGATTGTGCTCTCTGGTAGGGCAGTCTTACTCTCAGTGACTGCAGTACTAGCAGGAGTGCCAGAGCTAGTTTCTTCTGGAGTACTCATTTCCTCTGTGCCTGGGATTGTGCTCTCTAGTACTGTTGTCTTACTCTCACTTACTGAGGTACTAGTAGGGGTGCCAGAGCTAGTTTCTACTACAGTACTCATGCCTTCTGTGCCTGGCATTGTGCTTTCTACTGCTGTCATGAAGCTCTCGGTTACTGTGATATTTCCTGGACTAATAGTGCTGGCCTGTGTTGCAGTACTCCTCTCCGCTGTCCTTGGGTATGTGTAATTTGTTGCTACAGTACTTTTCTCACTTACAGTAGTACTACCCAGAGTATCAGTTCTGGGCTCTGCAGTACTAATGCTGCCCTCTGTGCCTGAGATTGTGCTCTCTGGTACGGCTGTCTTACTCTCAGTGACTGCAGTACTTGCAGGCGTGCCAGAGCTAGTTTCTATTGGAGTACTACTGCCCTCTGTGCCTGAGATTGTGCTCTCTGGTAGGGCAGTCTTACTCTCAGTGACTGCAGTACTAGCAGGAGTGCCAGAGCTAGTTTCTTCTGGAGTACTCATTTCCTCTGTGCCTGGGATTGTGTTCTCTAGTACTGTTGTCTTCCTCTCACTTACTGAGGTACTAGTAGGGGTGCCAGAGCTACTTTCTACTACAGTACTCATGCCCTCTGTGCCTGAGATTGTGCTCTCTTGTACAGCTGTCTTACTCTCAGTGACTGCAGTTCTAGCAGGACTGCCAGAGCTAGTTTCTATTGGAGTACTACTGCCCTCTGTGCCTGGGATTGTGCTCTCTGGTACTGTTGTCTTACTCTCACTTACTGAGGTACTACTAGGGGTGCCAGAGCTAGTTTCTACTATAGTACTCATGCCTTCTGTGGCTGGCATTGTGCTTTCTACTGCTTTCATAAAGCTCTCGGTTACTGTGATATTTCCAGGACTAATAGTGCTGGCCTGTGTTGCAGTACTGCTTTCCTCTGTCCTTGAGATTGTATAATTTGTTGCTACAGTACTTTTCTCACTTACTGTAGTACTACCCAGAGTATCAGTTCTGTGCTCTGCAGTACTAATGCTGCCTGAGTTTGTGCTCTCTGGTACGGCTGTCTTACTCTCAGTGACTCCAGTACTAGCAGGAGTGGCAGAGCTAGTTTCTACTGGAGTACTACTGCCCTCTGTGCCTGAGATTGTGCTCTCTGGTAGGGCAGTCTTACTCTCAGTGACTGCAGTACTAGCAGGAGTGCCCGAGCTAGTTTCTATTGGAGTACTACTGCCCTCTGTGCCTGAGATTGTGCTCTCAGGTACGGCTGTCTTACTCTCAGTGACTCCAGTACTAGCAGGAGTGGCAGAGCTAGTTTCTACTGGAGTACTACTGCCCTCTGTGCCTGAGATTGTGCTCTCTGGTAGGGCAGTCTTACTCTCAGTGACTGCAGTACTAGCAGGAGTGCCAGAGCTAGTTTCTTCTGGAGTACTCATTTCCTCTGTGCCTGGGATTGTGCTCTCTGGTACTGTTGTCTTACTCTCACTTACTGAGGTACTACTAGGGGTGCCAGAGCTAGTTTCTACTATAGTACTCATGCCTTCTGTGGCTGGCATTGTGCTTTCTACTGCTGTCATGAAGCTCTCAATTACTGTGATATTTCCTGGACTAATAGTGCTGGCCTGTGTTGCAGTACTGCTTTCCTCTGTCCTTGGGATTGTATAATTTGTTGCTACAGTACTTTTCTCACTTACTGTAGTACTACCCAGAGTATCAGTTCTGTGCTCTGCAGTACTAATGCTGCCCTCTGTGCCTGAGATTGTGCTCTCTGGTACGGCTGTCTGACTCTCAGTGACTACAGTACTAGCAGGAGTGCCCGAGCTAGTTTCTATTGGAGTACTACTGCCCTCTGTGCCTGGGATTGTGCTCTCTGGTACTGTTGTCTTACTCTCACTTACTGAGGTACTAGGAGGGGTGCCAGAGCTACTTTCTACTACAGTACTCATGCCTTCTGTGCCTGGCATTGTGCTTTCTATTGCTGTCATGAAGCTCTCAATTACTGTGATATTTCCTGGACTAATAGAGCTGGCCTGTGTTGCAGTACTGCTCTCCTCTGCCCTTGGGATTGTGTAATTTGTTGCTACAGTACTTTTCTCACTTTCTGTAGTACTACCAAGAGTAACAGTTCTGGGCTCTGCAGTAGTAGTACTGCTCTCTGTGCCTGAGATTGTGCTCTCTAGTACTGTTGTCTTACTCTCAGTGACTGCAGTACTTGCAGGAGTGAGAGATCTAGTTTCTACTGGAGTACTCATGCCCTCTGTGCCTGAGATTGTGTTCTCTAGTATTGTTGTCTTTCTTTCAGTGACTGCAGTACTAGCAGGCGTGCCAGAGCTAGTTTCTATTGGAGTACTACTGCCCTCTGTGCCTGAGATTGTGCTCTCTGGTAGGGCAGTCTTACTCTCAGTGACTGCAGTACTAGCAGGAGTGCCAGAGCTAGTTTCTTCTGGAGTACTCATTTCCTCTGTGCCTGGGATTGTGCTCTCTAGTACTGTTGTCTTACTCTCACTTACTGAGGTACTAGTAGGGGTGCCAGAGCTACTTTCTACTACAGTACTCATGCCCTCTGTGCCTGAAATTGTGCTCTCTTGTACAGCTGTCTTACTCTCAGTGACTGCAGTTCTAGCAGGACTGCCAGAGCTAGTTTCTATTGGAGTACTACTGCCCTCTGTGCCTGGGATTGTGCTCTCTGGTACTGTTGTCTTACTCTCACTTACTGAGGTACTACTAGGGGTGCCAGAGCTAGTTTCTACTATAGTACTCATGCCTTCTGTGCCTGGCATTGTGCTTTCTACTGCTGTCATAATGCTCTCGGTTACTGTGATATTTCCTGGACTAATAGTGCTGGCCTGTGTTGCAGTACTGCTTTCCTCTGTCCTTGGGATTGTATAATTTGCTGCTACAGTACTTTTCCCACTTACTTTAGTACTACCCAGAGTATCAGTTCTGTGCTCTGCAGTACTGCTGCTGCCCTCGGTGCCTGAGTTTGTGCTCTCTGGTACGGCTGTCTTACTCTCAGTGACTCCAGTACTAGCAGGAGTGGCAGAGCTAGTTTCTACTGGAGTACTACTGCCCTCTGTGCCTGAGATTGTGCTCTCTGGTAGGGCAGTCTTACTCTCAGTGACTGCAGTACTAGCAGGAGTGCCAGAGCTAGTTTCTTCTGGAGTACTCATTTCCTCTGTGCCTGGGATTGTGCTCTCTGGTACTGTTGTCTTACTCTCACTTACTGAGGTACTAGTAGGGGTGCCAGAGCTACTTTCTACTACAGTACTCATGCCCTCTGTGCCTGAGATTGTGCTCTCTTGTACAGCTGTCTTACTCTCAGTGACTGCAGTTCTAGCAGGACTGCCAGAGCTAGTTTCTATTGGAGTACTACTGCCCTCTGTGCCTGAGATTGTGCTCTCTGGTACGGCTGTCTGACTCTCAGTGGCTACAGTACTAGCAGGAGTGCCCGAGCTAGTTTCTATTGGAGTACTACTGCCCTCTGTGCCTGGGATTGTGCTCTCTGGTACTGTTGTCTTACTCTCACTTACTGAGGTACTAGGAGGGGTGCCAGAGCTAGTTTCTACTACAGTACTCATGCCTTCTGTGCCTGGCATTGTGCTTTCTACTGCTGTCATGAAGCTGTCAATTACTGTGATATTTCCTGGACTAATAGTGCTGGCCTGTGTTGCAGTACTGCTCTCCTCTGTCCTTCGGATTGTGTAATTTGTTGCTGCAGTACTTTTCTCACTTTCTGTAGTACTACCAAGAGTAACAGTTCTGGGCTCTGCAGTAGTAGTACTGCTCTCTGTGCCTGAGATTGTGCTCTCTAGTACTGTTGTCTTACTCTCAGTGACTGCAGTACTTGCAGGAGTGAGAGATCTAGTTTCTACTGGAGTACTCATGCCCTCTGTGCCTGAGATTGTGTTCTCTAGTATTGTTGTCTTTCTTTCACTGACTGCAGTACTAGCAGGCGTGCCAGAGCTAGTTTCTATTGGAGTACTACTGCCCTCTGTGCCTGAGATTGTGCTCTCTGGTAGGGCAGTCTTACTCTCAGTGACTGCAGTACTAGCAGGAGTGCCCGAGCTAGTTTCTATTGGAGTACTACTGCCCTCTGTGCCTGAGATTGTGCTCTCTGGTACGGCTGTCTGACTCTCAGTGACTACAGTACTAGCAGGAGTGCCCGAGCTAGTTTCTATTGGAGTACTACTGCCCTCTGTGCCTGGGATTGTGCTCTCTGGTATTGTTGTCTTACTCTCACTTACTGAGGTACTAGGAGGGGTGCCAGAGCTAGTTTCTACTACAGTACTCATGCCTTCTGTGCCTGGCATTGTGCTTTCTATTGCTGTCATGAAGCTCTCAATTACTGTGATATTTCCTGGACTAATAGTGCTGGCCTGTGTTGCAGTACTGCTCTCCTCTGTCCTTGGGATTGTGTAATTTGTTGCTACAGTACTTTTCTCACTTTCTGTAGTACTACCAAGAGTAACAGTTCTGGGCTCTGCAGTAGTAGTACTGCTCTCTGTGCCTGAGATTGTGCTCTCTAGTACTGTTGTCTTACTCTCAGTGACTGCAGTACTTGCAGGAGTGAGAGATCTAGTTTCTACTGGAGTACTCATGCCCTCTGTGCCTGAGATTGTGTTCTCTAGTATTGTTGTCTTTCTTTCAGTGACTGCAGTACTAGCAGGCGTGCCAGAGCTAGTTTCTATTGGAGTACTACTGCCCTCTGTGCCTGAGATTGTGCTCTCTGGTAGGGCAGTCTTACTCTCAGTGACTGCAGTACTAGCAGGAGTGCCAGAGCTAGTTTCTTCTGGAGTACTCATTTCCTCTGTGCCTGGGATTGTGCTCTCTAGTACTGTTGTCTTACTCTCACTTACTGAGGTACTAGTAGGGGTGCCAGAGCTACTTTCTACTACAGTACTCATGCCCTCTGTGCCTGAGATTGTGCTCTCTTGTACAGCTGTCTTACTCTCAGTGACTGCAGTTCTAGCAGGACT